>NC_069002.1:3077168-3080295 GCF_001194135.2 Octopus bimaculoides | reverse complement strand
CACTGTATATTTGGTTTTAATTTTCTTTTTTTTTTTCAGCTTTATATTACATTAATCTTAATCTTAATCTTATTTCGGCCAGAGTTCTTTCGTCACACTTCTGTGACCTCATCAGTGGTCCTTTGTTTCCTTCTTCTTTCTTATGTGTGTCTCACCTTGCTAACTATCAGCCATTTTGTATTTTGTATTCCTATTGTATGTGTCTACGCATGCGTGTCCTTCAATGTGTCTGTGTCTTTTGTAAGTGCATGTGTGTATGGGGAGTGTTTGTATCACCTATATTCTCTGTTAATACGTGTTTGTTTGTATTAGTTTTTATTTATTTATATGTTCATGTGTGTGTGTGTGTGTGTGTGTTTTTTTATTTTTTATTTTTTATTTTTTTTTTATGCACATATATGTATCTGTATAAGTATACATGTAAATGTCTCTGTATATATATGTGTGTATATATGCATATATGCAACTTTATCTTTTACAAGACTGATTAGTCTGCTCAATGTATCTCATACCTATGCAAACGCCCTCTTTCATACAATCAGCGTACGTACATATAACCATACACGCGTATTTATGCACACAGATATAATTATATACAGGTGTATATTTGTGTCTGCAGGTGTGTGTGTGTGTGTGTGTGTGTGTGTGTGTGTGTGCATGCTAGGAGGAATAACTGCTGACAAATGAGAATACCAAACGCATTACACCCCACGACCACCCAGTGCTAATAATTTATAATAAAATCACTAAAATTAAGAATATAGTTATCCATATATAACCAGAAACCTGTAAGCCTGCATTACAAGATTCAAATTGCTGAGTGATTTACAAATTTAATTGCAAACATAAAATTTGCAACTCTCGCATATCTCCATCCATCATATAAGCCATAAAAAACGAGACCCTCTCGCCGGACTCGGCATTCATAAACATCTTGGCACAAACCAAAATACACAACATCAGCATCGTCGGCTTTATCTGGAAAGCGAGAATTTATTTTCTTCTTTGCTTTATGATGACGACGTTGATGACTCTGTAGACCAATTCTTGCATAGAAGAGTCAATGGCATGGTCGGATAATATGCATAGTTTCTGGTTGTTCCTCTTAGGAATTCAACCGGAGAGTCTAGTGAGGTTTTTTTTCTTCTGAAAGACCCTAATACTCAACCCCGACGATCCTCCCAGGGCAGAGATAATGGATGGAGCGATAAATATCGATTCTACAGAAATATCAGGAAGCAATGCTAATAGCGCAGAGCAATTCTAAAATACACATACATAAAAGAGACTCTGGTCACATGATCAGATAAATAAAGAAATAAAAATAAAATAAAAACAACAATCCCAAAATCGAAAGCGCACGATCGTTGGAATAAAATGTTAATTGGACATAAGTAGAAATTCTGGCTGTAATGTCGACGTCATTATTATAACACTACAGCAACACACGTCAACGCCAAACGCTTCATCCAGAAGATGGGATTGCGAAGGTCTGGAAACGTCAATTTAGGATTTGAGACCCTTCCAACCCCAAACAAACTATATGAAGCAGGGATTCTCATAGAAAATATATAATATTGTTTGTTTGTCTGTCTGTCTGTCTCTCTCTATACAGAACATTAAACTCTGAAGTGCTCCAGTATGACTTTAGCCTTGTTGGATAAAGCAAGCTAACACACTAAGAGAATTAAAGACCATCCATTCATCCGTCCATCCGTTCACAAACAAACCACACACACACACACACACACACATGCATATATATATATATAAATTTTATTGGATGTATTTCCAATAAGTTTCGACGGACTCATATATATATCTAAATTTTGATACAAATAAATAGCATATTCAACGGAAAAAGTTATTGGTTTTATACAAATAGACATTCTTTATCGATAAAGGGATCAAAGATGATGATCAATCGTGTACAGATAAATACATATATGATATTGTTTGTGGCGGCGGCGGCGGTGGTGGTGGTGGTGATGGTGGTGATGGATATCAGTCTTCACATCGAATCAGAGAAACTGTTTCCATTAGATTTAGAAATTTCTGGCAATGGATATCTGTCAGTGACAACTTCTGACAGAGTAGGATTTGATCTTGCAATACACAGGTTCGGAAGAAATAACACAAAAAATCCTGTCTGATGCTCTATCAATTCTACTCATTTACCACCCTGCACTGGTAGATGTTTTTTTCTTTATAATAGATTCCGAAATGTTGAAATGTAAAATTGATCTTGGCAGGATTTGAACTCAGTGCAGAGGAAATCGAAATTACGCGATGTGTGATATTCTAACACTCTAACATTTCTGCCAATTTAACACCACTGGAACGCATATATGTATGTACGCATGCATAGGCGCAGGAGTGGTACCGGGTTCAGTCACACTGCATGGCACCTTGGTAGGCAAGCGTCTTCTACTGTAGCCTCTATTCCCGAGCGTTATACTAATACATCCATTTGTTGTTTACACCACTTGTCTTCGTCTGTTGTTTTTTTCGTAAATTCTCCTATATGTATATATATATATATATATATATATATGTCTCTCTCTTTCAATATATATGTGTGTGTGTGTACAAGCACACTTATATGCTAATAGGCAGACGTGCATTCCCTACAAACGTACAAACATGCCTACATGAGAACAAATCTGGTTGAATGAATTCACTATGGATGAACCTTGTCTTAGTACTGGAAATAATCTTTTTATCTATTGTCGAGAAATTTAGAGAAATTTAGAAGATTAAATCTGCAGATTAAACCCATCTCGCCCTCAATCCCTCTTTCCATCCATCCATCCTGCCATTCTTTCATTCATACATCCATCCCGTTATCTCCTCATCCATTCATGCATGCATGTGTGCATCCATCCAATCCAACCATCCAACCATCCATCCATCCATCCATCCATCCATCCATCCATCCATCCATCCATCCATTTATTTATTTATTTATTTATTTATTTATTTATTTATTTATCCATCCTTCCTTTCAATCCAAACGTGCTTACAAACATTCACATAGACTAACCAGTTGAGGTTGTTAAAATTCCAATGAAAGCGCCTCGATTCTGGATTGGAAATCGGCTTATCTTTATTGGTGGAAAATTTTGAA
>NC_069002.1:3073381-3075854 GCF_001194135.2 Octopus bimaculoides | reverse complement strand
TATATATATATATAATGTAAATATATGTTTATATATATGTATATATATACTGTACATTTGCATTTCTTCTCAGCGAAAACCGAAAATATTCAATAGAACACTATGTATCGTCAGCTTTTGTATATAAATTTTGAGAGAATAATGAGATAACACTGTTGCTTTGTAATACTCACTCACACGCACACACGCACACACACACTCACACACACGCACACACACACACTCACACACACGCATACACACATGTTGTTCTGTCCTCTCTCCTCGATAATAGCTATGTTGGCTGAAGGCAGAGATTCTCAGGAGTCTTTTATGTATACATACGTACAATGCAGTCACATATATATACACACACACACACACAACACACATATTTATAAACAGTCAAGTTAAGATACATACATACACATATACAAACACAACCATCCAACATATATATTGGATATTAATTACAAACAAAATATTGCAGAATGTACGTAGCTTATGAGACCGATGTGTGTTCGGTAGGCTCTGCCGTAGTTGTGGCTTGCCGGGACTGAGATAAGGGCTAAAAGAGTTTAGACCCTCTTCAGTCATGACTGACCATGGGATTGCAACTAGAAAGTTCCCTTCTGAGGCACAAGTCCGGGCAAGGTTGTTTATAGAAGACCAGCAGTCACCCATGCATACCAGCCTCCCCTCTCCACACCAGTAGACCTGGTAATAATCGTGGCTAACAGGAAATATCTTAGTACATCTGATATATTATTTTATATATTCTTCTACTTATTTCCTGACTAATGTTTGTTACAATATTTTGAGGATGGAAGGTGTCTTTTTTTTTTATATAGATTGTATACATTCAAGCGTGTTACCAGTTCAAATATGCCTGAGGAATCTTCCAACCTGTAAGAAAGCCATGAATGCCTCAAGCATATTTGAACTTGTAAAAAATTTGCATTTATACACATCACTGCTTAGCGCTGTCTCCTTGTATTATATACATTATCTAGTATCTAAATTTAATATCTAATATCTAATATCTGAGAAATTCATTGTGATAAGATTGATTCCAGTGTTTCTTTAAACTGTTTACTCTGGGTGTGCGCAGAAATTTACTTGCGGGTAAATTCTGTTTTCTTTTGCAAAATATGTGTGTGTATCCATGCGAGTAAATATGGAGGGAATTTCTTCAATGAAAAATATCCATTTTCATCTTGAAATCCTTGTTGTGTGTGCAGATTTTCCTCTTCCTAGTTATACAAACATGTGTTTGCGCAAGAACACCGGTTGTAGCAGTCATTTTTATGCGTATCGCTTTAAGCGGTTATATGATTTTTCATGTATCTTTCTAGTTGTGGATATTCAGGCTTTGAGCTAGACTGCTAATCTAAAGTTATTGTTCTTACCAAGGCGCAAGCAGCAGTGCATCAAACTCAGAAAGTGTTATATTGCGTTATTCAGCCACCTTTGTAGTACAAATGTAATATCTAATGTCTTTAGCGTCAGTCACAACCAACTAACGAAAGCTGTTTAACATGACAGATATAAAAGCCACTTCCAAAGGATAAACGAATGCAGGAGCACTGTACAAATATGCCCTGAAAGCTCAACCAGCACGCACCCCGGTACGCAGATGTAAGAAAAGGACAACGGAAAACTTTCCACTTAATGGTTATTCCGTATGTCAGGTAATTATAAACAAAGCGAAAGTAACGTTCCATATGATTAACGCATAAATGGAAATATCGTATATCGGTATGAACAAGGACCGTTTCACGAACCGTTTCATCAACAATATGTTTACTTTTAAGAAATGCGGTGTGGGAAATCAACACAGCGTTTTCAAGGCATACGCTAACCACCCCAACATCGAATGATCAACAATCAAACAAATCACGCCTTACATAAACAATGCATAACAATGTTAACTCTGTTTTGCTGATAAATACCATATCTTCAAACATCAAGCCGATGTATGCAAAAGAAGATTATATCGCTGAGATAACGCATCTAGAAATTTAAGATCTATAGGAAGAATAATAACAAAATGAAGTAAAAGTAGTTTTGTGCAGAAAAAACTTCTCTCCTACAGAGCAACTGAATTTACATTTTATATTTATTCATACTATATTTCCTCTAGATTAGTTTTTGCCAGCGCACAAACCGCAAACGAAATCCTCGAATTTTAGATTGTATCATGGAATAGCGAAATAAGATCTGATTAGACATTTTGAATGTAAACAAACATTGGACAAGTTCAGCGACAACAAGTATAAAATACAAACTTGTCGGGTGCGTTAAAAGCGTGAGAAAAATAAAATTGTTACCAATTCTTCAAAGAATTTCAGAGTTTCATTTAGAAATACAGGGGTGATAAGCAGTGTAAATGACCATATACGGCAACTGATAACCCTAAAATTACACAAAAAAATACGCATACATACACACACACATGTATGTATAAATATATACTTTATATATATATATATAT
>NC_069002.1:3071800-3072515 GCF_001194135.2 Octopus bimaculoides | reverse complement strand
CACACACACACACACACACACACACACACACACACACACACACACACACACACACACACACACCTACACACATAAATATATACGTATAGATATACATATATATTTATGTGTATGTATATATGTATACACACACACACATACACACATATATATATATGTATATATTTGTATATGTATGTATGTATGTATGTATGTATGTATGTATGTATGTATGTATGTGTAGGTAGGCATTTACAGTTATTTACACATACACGCATATACACAGAGAGGTCAATTACTTAATCACTTCCATTTTAGTGTAAAGTAAATAATTACCATTTCCAATTCTAGCAACAGCACTTTACTCAGTTGTTCAATTGTTTTACGAAAAAGGAAAGAAGAAATGGACGATAATGTGCTTGTACACACACACATACATACATACATGCATACATAAATACATACACACATGCATACATATATATTAATGCATATATATAGCCATAGATGCATTAGTAAATGGATGTTACGTGCATGTGTGTGTGTGTGTATATGTGTGTGCATGTGTGTATGTGTGTTCGTAGCAAGACACTTTACGCATCTTCTTCGCTTCGTAGGTAGAATGCAATTACTCAAGAAGAGCAAGCGAAGTCTCATGTTGCAGCGTCGAACACAATCGATACATTGTAAAGAACAGGAAATGCAGTGAGACTAGTAGTGGAGAGTGGGGGGGGGG
>NC_069002.1:3067390-3070889 GCF_001194135.2 Octopus bimaculoides | reverse complement strand
TTTCTTTCTTTCTTTCTTTCTTTCTTTCTTTCTTTCTTTCTTTCTTTCTTTCTTTCTTTCTTTCTTTCTTTCTTTCTTTCTTTCTTTCTTTCTTTCTTTCTTTTTTCCCTCCTTCCTTCCTTCCCTTCATTTTCCCCATCTTCTTATCTTTCTGTCTGTATGAATGAATGACAGAACAACCGAATGAATTAAGACTCTATTTTGAAACGATTTCGATTTCATACTAAAAAAATAATGATTCCTTTTTGTTGCTTTCTATTGTAATTTATTTTTCGTTTTTCTTTTTGGTAATTTACATTTTATGAATACATAAATACATAAACACACACACACACATATCTATATATAAATTTGTGTGCTTGTGTCTATACATATACATATATATGCATATATATTCAATACATATATGCAAGTGTGTATATATGTATATATATATATATGTATATGTATAAATGTATGTGTGTATATATATGTATATGTATAGTTATATATGTATAAATATATATGTGGCACATACTTACGTGCATGTAGACGTACAAGTGCACCCACGCACATATATAGGCCATTAAAACGTTGTTTGGCAATTTTAAATTTGAAGTATTTGTGACTTTAAATGTTAGTGTGAAGTTAATACGCTGTAAAAAAAAAAACATTTAGAAGCCTCGTGTATCTATTTTATCGCCATCAATCAAAACATTTATTATATTTGTTGATGTCTTTAAACAAAAATTTAATTATTACTTCAACTTTATTTCATGGGGGACATACAAAGTACTATTTATTCAATCAAACCTTGTTTCATTGATGACCTGCAGGCTGATTTAATTGATTCAATCCAGGGTTTCTAGAATATTTCGTTAAAAAGGTATTTGCGACTTTCTAATAAATGTATTATCAAAAGATTTATTTTGTTAACATATCTTATTTTGAACGAAAAATAGTTGCCTGTTAACAGCATTTATTTAGTGCATCACTACAAACTCTCCACAGAGCTTGTTCGTTTTTCAACTCATTGCTCTGCAATCTCAAAGTTATCTCCAAGTTCCAACTATACCAGTTCTACCAGAATGCCGCCAGCATGACTGTTAGTTTACCAGTTCTTCCAAATTGTCGCTATCTTGATCGCCTATTCTCATTCGCACCGGTTCAGCCAACTTACGTCTTTTTCCTACCATTCTGTTCTTCCTATTCATACCAGTTCACAGCCTTTTGACAAAACATGAGGCAACCAAATGAAGGTAATGATAGAAGAAATTTGTCCAATGTGACGAGTAACAAGATTGAATCCGGAACCGCACAATTAGAAAGCGAACCCCTTCACCACATGGTAACGCGACTGTATCTCTAATGAATTAAGATAATGAGAACAATTATTAACGTTCTCCAAATGGGGACATTTCAATTAACGTATTCGCCAAACCTTTTTAATCAATAAAGTTAAAGCATTGTTTTCCTCTTATTACTATCGGGGCAATATTTCACAACAAATTTAATGTTTTAATTATGTATTAGGTATAATATTAATGTGATTATTGATATAGTGTAATTACCTTCGCGTGTTTTCCCAAATGACTAATTAAAGTCGTTATGGATTTATGGAATTAAAACAATAAATTTGAACTTTTGCTGTGTTTAATGGGTTGTTTTTTTTGTGTTTCTGTCCACACAGTATTTCGCTTTCTGCATTAACAGATATTCTCGAGTTGACCTGCGTACATACATACATACATACATACATACATACATAATACATATACACATGCATAAATACGTACATGCATGCATACATAGATACATAAATACATAGACACATACATACATAGTTACATGCATACAAACATAAATACATACATTCATGCATGCTCACATACATACATACATACATACATACATACATACATACATACATACATACAACTTGTAAGAAATTCCAATGATTTGGCATTTGGAATTCTCTAAATGAATAAATGCATACACTTGCCTGTGTGCATCTACAAAGATGCACATGTAAAAAGATGCACATGCAAAACGTAACGACGGACACACACCCACCCACACACACCCTGGGAAGGAAGAAAATCATCTTCAGTAGTCATCTGCGGTAATCATCTTGAGAAGCCATTTCGTATAGACGTTGAGTGCTAAAAAGCAGTGGAGGTTATTTTGGTCTCCGTTATCTGTCTGCGGACAAATTATATCGGCAGACGAAAATTTCGTCAGCACCGGCAGAGGGACAGTTGTAACACGTGATTTTATCATCATTTGCCACTTTACTTCGATTGCCAGGATGATTTTATCATCCTTAACAAGCACACTTCCACTGAATGCCAGGTCGAAATTCAATCAAATCGACATAGTTTAACACTGAATTCTCTGGGATTTGAACTCTGAAACCAGGACAATTGGAACGAAATAAAACAACGCATGACATTCTATCTAAAACCCTTACGACACCATCTTGCCAATTGTAGAGCAATGAAAATACCTGAACTCTTGCTCTTCGTATTAAATATGTTAGCACAAATTTAAAGCTCTTATATATCAAATTCTAAAATATTTTTCCTCGCTAAAGGCTATATTTCCAGAACCATCCTACTGAATAATCTATTGGTTTAATAGACTTCTTGATGAAACTTGACAAGGTGTGACATTTGGTGCTGAAGGTTAAAATAACGTCTTTCGCATTTGCAGTCGATTTTCCTGAAAGGTGAGAAATCTTTCCTCTTCCTTTTTGTTCTTCTTATTTTTGGTTTCCGTCATTTGTCTGCGATCATGATGGGATGCCAGACCAGCTTCAAGGGTTTCACTTTAATTATTTATATCGACCCAAGTATTCAGTTTTTCTCTTCAATTAATCGACTTCTGTTATAGCGAAGGCTTCACTTAGCATAACATTATGCTTTGCAAGAGAGGTTACATGACTATAG
Source organism: Octopus bimaculoides (assembly GCF_001194135.2). Classification (NCBI taxonomy): domain Eukaryota; kingdom Metazoa; phylum Mollusca; class Cephalopoda; order Octopoda; family Octopodidae; genus Octopus; species Octopus bimaculoides. The sequence continues at coordinate 3,067,962 of NC_069002.1, read as the reverse complement.
TGGCATAAATAGCGTTAAGGTATACCTGGTCATTTTGATCGATACATATTTAGATACACAAGCACACATAACAAACTGGCACTCCGTCGGTTGCAACCGCGAGTGTTCCAGTTGATCCGATCGACGGAACAGCCTGCTCGTAAAATTAATGTTTAAGTAGCTGAGCACTCCACAGACAGATGTACACAGGGAGATTCAGGGTGATACAGGTGTGACAAGGATGCACCCCTCCCACCTCACTTTGAAATATAGGTACCACTCATTTTTGCCAGCTGGGTGGACTGGAACAACATGAAATAAAGTGTCTTGCTCAAGAACACAACGCGTTGCTGGGAATCGAACTCACTACATAACGATCGTGAGCCGATTACCCGAAGCACTAAGCCATGCACCTTCACTAGACACACACACACACACACACACACATATCTACGCCCCCCCCACACGCGTACACACACACACACACAAATGCACACGTATACGTCCTCAAAGTTGTTTCCTGAATGAATGCGCGTGGAGTAAACTTCTAGTAAGCAAGAAATGAATCGTCAGCTGCCTGGCAAGGTACACAC
>NC_069002.1:3064051-3066710 GCF_001194135.2 Octopus bimaculoides | reverse complement strand
TATTTAGTTTAATTTCAAGTTTTCTCTGCACCGTCAGATCAAACCTTCATTTGATAGAAATTCGCAAATTAAACTTTCTGGGATAATCTATGAATGTTGGGTGAAAAGTGGAGTAATGATTGGTTAGAGACAATTTTTTTTGGTTATTGCCTGAGCCAGAGGGGAAGGGTGCTCCGAGGACCCTTTTCCTGTATTTCGTAACTGATGAGAGGAAATGTACAAGTTATCCGGAGACTGAAGAATGCTAATAACAGCGGAGATTTAGGCTAAGGACTCCCAACTCTCAACACCCAATCGCAGACCACTAAAAACCCGGATGATAGCTTTAACTCAGTAATGGATTAAATCTACGTCCCAAGAGTAGTTCGTCCACTGAGTTAGTATACAACTTCTATCCACCAAATTTCACCCAAAAGTTTTGGGTCGATCTGAAGCAACAGCAGAAAACAATTGTACAAGGAGCAAAACTAGAAGAAATTTTTCCAAGGCTCCACTTATCGGGATTTAACTAATATATCACGTATTTTCAAAGAGAACGTCGGAAGAAGACAGCCATATCTAAATCCATTTATCTCTTACTCTAAGTAATCTTACTATACCCTGCTGTCAAATTTGAAATTACATAGGTATTTATGCAGTCCAATATCAGATTTTATTTTCGTTTCGGACCTTATACTAAATATAGATTATATCGGTGCCATTAATTTTCTAAATTTGTCTTGACAGAAGCTAAATAATCCAATACATGCTAGCATGGAAATCATCTTCAATGAAAGCTACATATTCTTTCTATATGCCTGTATTGTGAATTATTTTCCATTCGATTCTATCTTCGCTTCAGGCTATATGAATGCACTTATTTTCAAAAATCTATTTAGCTGAAGGCAAGTCACATCGATAATTTTTTTTTTCATTTAGACGCCATCTTGCTAGAGGCTATATCGATATCTTTGATGGCTTCTATTGATAAAACCGATGTACAATTGAAAAAAGAAAATTAAACTTTCAGTAAAATAATTAAAATTTTTGCAATCGAAATGAGATAGTTACGAAAACAAGAACAAGGACAACAATAATAAAAGGGAGAGAAATGACAACATCATCACTAACAATAAGAACGGAAGTAAATGAAAAAAACCCAGCAATAACAATTACAAGGGAAAGGAAAACAATAAAATATTTTTGAAAAATTATCAAAAATAGCTACAAATTACAACATGGAATTTATAAAGAACATCAAAAACCGCAAAAGCAGTACCAGCAGCAGCAACAGCCGCAGCAATAGATGCAGCAACAACAATATTTTCAATAAAAATATAACATAAGAAACAATATCCAAGACAACAAATTGGAAAAAGCAAAATGAAAAGAAAAAAAAGAGACAAAAACAAAATAGAGGAATGAGATATATTAACATTAACAATAATAACAACAACAACAGCTATAACAATAATAAGAAGGATGATGGTGCCTCTATGTGGTCGATCGAACAACGAGAAATAGCAGCCAAATTTTCCCTCAAAGCATACAGTATCATCTAATAATATGAAAAACAATTTTATTATTTAAAAATAAGGTGGAGGTTGTCATTGTTGGAAAGCTTTGATCATAGGTCTGCTCAGTCAAGGTTGACCTAGAGACACAGCAACAACAACAACAACAACCACATTAACAGAAGAATGCGTAAGAAAGATAAAAAGAAAATTAAGAAAGCAAATAAACAAAAATAAAATACAAAAAGGGAAAAAATTAAAATAACAACAATATTAATAACAGGAATAGCAAAAACAATAACAATATTTTGAACAAAGATGGCGACTGAAGCAACATCAACGTTATTAACAATATGGAAGAAAAAAATACACGAAAAATAAACAAATATCAAACTGTATTAGAAATGACAACAACAACAACAGCAATAATAGCAACAACAACAATAACGAGAATAATAATAATAACAGAACTACAACAGGAACAGCAGCAGCAGCAACAACAACAACAATGGCAAGAAAAATAACATCAAGAATAGCGACAAGTGCAACAGCAGCCACAGCAATAACACCAACAACGATGATATCAGATGAAACTAATAATAATAATAACAATAGTAATTATAACAACAACAATAGTAATAATAATAATAATAATAATAATAATAATAATAATGATGATGAAAATAAAAATAAAACTAAGTAGCATTATTGATACTATTATTATTATTATTATTATTATTATTATTATTATTATTATTATTATTATTATTATTATTATTATTATTAATATTAATATGAGGTATAGAGGAAAACAACAGAAGACTGTTACCTAATCAATAATTACTATACATATGTACGTCGACGTATCATAGAGACACACAGACATACACAAAGTAAAAAAACACACATTCACACACACTCTCTCCCTCTTTCTCCCTCCCTCTTTATCCCTCCCTCTTTCTCTCTCTATTCCTATTCCTGTCACACTATCACGTTCTGACTTACATAACGCCTCTGAAATATATAAACTGATGTTTCGTATACAATCCGCTGTGACGTAAGGTAAGTACCAATTGAGCACTGGAAGCGATGTAATCGACTTGTACGCTCCCCGGAAATTGCTGGCCTTGTGCGACAAAATTTCAAGCCCTCCTCCTCCTCCTCCT
>NC_069002.1:3059397-3063987 GCF_001194135.2 Octopus bimaculoides | reverse complement strand
TACTATTACTATTATTCTCTTCTTTCAGTTTTGTTTTCTTTTTTTGCCGAGTGACTTCCCGACACATAGGGCAAAGAAACTCACTGTATTATTATTATTATCATCATCAGAACGGCGAGCTGGCTGAATCTGTATAACATCGGGCAAGAACAATTTTTTGTAGTTCTGTTACATTTGAGATTCCTGATATTTGGCCATAGTGTTCAAGAGCGACATGTATTGCCTCCAATGCTCCGATGATCGAAATTACAATAGTTGTTTTTAGATGTCATAATTTTGCGACTTCTATTTCAAGGTCCTTATATTTACTTAAATTTTCAAATGTTTTATAAGAAGTGCTGCAGCGTACAGGCACATCGGTCTAGCCTATGCTTTAATAATTATGCAAACGATTCGCCTCATTTAGTAAACTAACACCAATACTACGGAAGCTACCACGTCCGTCATCACTATTAATGCCGCCGTTGATACAATTCCTATCACAGTTACAATCACAAATGTTATCTCCGTCATAGACATCACCACTGCTACGACAACTATCACCACCACCACCACCACCACCACCACCACCACAAAATTGCCACCATTACCGCTACCACTATCACCGTCCCCACCTCAATGAAATGGAACCATTTTCAGAAACACAATGATCACCCCCATTACCACCACCATCACCTCCACCGTTACGACTTCCCTTGATCCAGTCATCATAAATACCACGACAACGACGACCACGATGACGACGACGACGACGACCACCACCACCACCACCACTACTATTACCACCACCGCCGCCACCTCCGACACTGCTACCACCACCACCACCACCACCACCACCACAATTGGTTTTCTATTTTTCTTAAGCCCTAAAACTTTTTTTATTACTAAATAAATTCAAAACAATACAAAGAAAAAATGATTTTCAATTATGTAAATAAAATTAATTAAATGTCATTTGTTAATCTGTTAATTTTTTAAGTTCTGATTAATTATCATTAAATGAACTATTCATTACATTGATGTCTTCCCTCTCTTTATTTCCCACTAATGTCCTCCTTCTGCCCTTCTTCTCATTCTTTCTTTCTTTTATTCTTTCTTTCTTTTTTCTTTCTTTCTTTCACTGTTCCATTCCTTCATTCAACTCTTTCTTTCTTTCTTTCTTTCTTTCTTTCTTTCTTTCTTTCTTTCTTTCTTTCTTTCTTTCTTTCTTTCTCAGCCTTCCTCTTTCTTTCTGTCTCTCCTTTTCCCACCCCTCCCTCCTCCCCTCATAGATCCTATTCTTATTGTAGTTACAGCTTATCCTTATAGTCTTTGTAATGGTTAATGCCATTGTTTTAGCTGATGTTGCTCTTCTGATATCACGAATGGATATCGCTGTTGCTGTTGTAGGCATTATTGATATTTCTATAGCAATAATTACTTTTGTAGTAACAGCAGCAGCAGCAACAGCAGTAGTTATATCATCATTGTCATCATCATCGTCGTCGTCGTCGTCATCGTCATCATTATCATGATCATCACGATCATCATGATCATCATCATCATCATTATTATTATCATCATTACTAAAGCGCTGAGCTAGCTGAATCGTTAGCGCGCTGGCTAAAATGCTTAGCGGTATTTCGTCCCTCTTTACGTTCTGATTTCAAATTCCGCCGAGGTCGACTTTCCCTTTCATCCTTTCGGGATCGACAAAAGAAGTACCAGTTGTACACTGGGGTCGATGTAATCGACTTAGTAGGTGGTTGTTGTAGCAGTTGACGTTATTGTTGTCATTATTGCTCTACAACCCCTGTTGTCGTCACTATTGCTGCCGCCGCCGCCGCCGCCGCCGCCGCCGCCGCCGCCGCCGCTGCTGCTGCTGCCGATGCTGCTGCCATCGTTGTTTCTGTCGTTATTGTTCTCATCGTGACTATTTGAAAGTTAATGATCTCTGACTGAGCATATATAAGGCCTAAGACATTCCAGTAATGGCTATCCGGTCTTTTATTCCGACACAGACGATATATAGGATAACTGCACGTTACTCAACGTGTCCCATTCATAACAGACTACAGGGTGTGTGATCTGAGGACGATTTACCTACCGTTTCTTGCAAGTCAAAAAAATCACGTAGAAGAGGTTTCTTGACCTGTTCAATATTGTTGCTGTTTAAGCCCCAAGTCAAATCAGACCGAGTAAACCTGGGATCAAAGGCGGTTCAAGCGCCTTTGATCCGAGGTCGTTATATGTCTATTGACTCGGATCCTGCCGTAGTATATTTAAGCCTACACAGTACAACGTGACCCTTCCGCTTTCAGACGCATGACTTTTTTTGAAACATTCGGTTAATAAATCAAACATGTAGAGCGACCACGCAAAGGCTAATCCTTCTTAAGCTCATTGTTGGCTTGTAGTTGTTATTACTGTAGTAGTATTTGTATTATTATTATTAGTAGTAGTAGGAAAAATAATAATAGTAGTGGTAGTAGTATTAGTAGAACTAGGAGTGGTAATAATTGTAGTGATTGCTGTCCTAGAAGGATTAATAACAGTACTATTAATATTAGAATTTGAGGTGGTGGTGGTAGTGGCAGTGGTGGTGGTAGTGGTAGTAGTAGTAGTAACAAAAATAGTAGCGATAATATTAGTTGTAGTTATTATTGAAATATTAGTAATAGATTTATGATTATTATTATTATTATTATTATTATTATTATTATTATTATTATTATTATTATTATTATTATTATTATTATTTTTATTATTATTTATTATTATTACTGTTATTATTATTGTTGTTGTTATAATAATTTCAATAAAAGAAATTATCATCCTCTACCTCCACCTCATCATCATCGTCACCATCATCATCATTATTAATAGAATTATTTGTATAATTATCGTTAGCAGTGTTCGTAGTAGTTGTAGTAGTAGTCGTAACATTAGTTGCAGACTCCATTTTAGCTACAATATCGATTATAGAATCAATGTTTTTGTGTTTTAATTACTTCCTCTTACATTTACAATCAAAGCCGATCGATCAAAACCTCCTACCTTCCCAACCATCCCTTCCTGCCTCTCCTCTCTCTCCTCCCCTGCTGCACTCACACCCTCTTCCTTGTCCTCCCTCTACCTTTTTACCGAAACCGAAATTCGGTATTTCATTCCTCCATCTATTTATTAGTTTCACACACAGGACCACGACCATACTGGAGCATCGATTTTTGTTTTCTTTTTTCATATATATCAAAACCCTGTCATTCACTATTTATACTTTCATTTTCTTTTTGCTCTTTATGAACCTAAGTTCATCTGGGCGTAAAAAGCTACAGTTTGTGCAGGACGAAATTACTCACGAGAAAGTAATTTTGCATTTTCTTTGTATAGATTTATGACATCTCACGGCAATATATAATTACCACCTCTCTCTCTCTCTCTCTCTCTCTCTCTCTCTCTCTCTCTCTCTCTCTCTCTCTCTCTCTCTCTCTCTCTCTCTCTCTCTCGTTATCCTTCACCACTATATATATATATTATATAATAAAATGAATGGTTTATACCTGTAGCTTACTGGTAAAGCGGGATCACCTTCACAATGTTCGTTATATATTTGTTTAATAAAAATTCTCGTATCTTCAATTTTCCCTCTGTCATCAACCATATATATATATATATATATATATATATATGCATATTAAAAATGGGGAAGGCCGGTTTATGGGATTACCTCAGGTTTCCCGTCCATAAAGGGTTTAGCTTTATGGCGTATCGTCAGATCCTAAAACTTGTTGGTCGCCTCTACCTCCAGCTGATTGGGACCGTAAGACGATACGCAATTATAACAAAGACAGGATGTAGCAGAACAGAGAAACTGGGTGAAAAAAGGAAAGATGTAGAGAAGAAGCTGATATAATCTTTGTGTGCGAAATTATAAGCTGAGATCCAATATTTAGAACAGTATATATTTTGGGATCTCAGTCACAAACAAAAAGTCCGAGCTTAACTAAACTTGTCGGAATATGACAAATTTCTTGTTGCTCAGCTTCAGACCTGAACTACCTTGCGTCTGACCAATTAGATCCAACGCCTTCAATGATACAATAAAGACTAAGACTGCTGGATGGGTAAAATTGCTGGAGTACCGTAAAAGAAAGCACCGTAATGCATAAGTATAATATTTTAATTTCGGAACCAAAAAGTACCGGCTAAACTCTGAATCATAAAAATCTTTGGAAAAGAAAGTTCAGTTAAAAGTGTAGTATAGAAGACGTTATGATTAATCAATTATATCATTGACTTACAACATTTGGGTATTGAGTATAAGTGCAAAAAATGATTATATAAAACATACTGTGGATTGTGGTTAGCTGAAGGTCAATCGCACGAAACTTTCAAGGATAAGGAATTAAAGCTGTTTAGACACTATTACAAAAGCCGGTACACTACATTTCTTATAGAGGTATAACAGAAATGAGAATTTCTATGTTTTCATACATCAACGGCAAACAAAATCAATATATGTATATTTAACATATGTATATATTTGTATTCATATAATTAGATATATATGCATATATGTATATATATATATATATATATATATATATATAT
>NC_069002.1:3052429-3057182 GCF_001194135.2 Octopus bimaculoides | reverse complement strand
TATATATATATATATATATATATGCAATCACATATTTGTACATACACATATACGAATTGATATAGAAATATATAGTAATTCGTAATTACAATTTTGTCTAATCATGCACGTAATGCTTTGTGTGTTTATGTGTTTCTGTATTTGCGTGTGTGTCTCTGTGTGTGTGGTGTGTGTGCGTATCTACTTCTGTATATATTTTTCTATGTGTTTATGGTCGTGTGTATGTATTTTTGTGAGAGCTTAATTATGGATTTTAGCTTGTGTCTGTGTTTCTTTGTGTATTTGTGTCGATATATTTCTGTTTGTATGCTTACGGCAGTGTCATACCTATTCATGTGTGTGTATTTTTATATGCATATATGTATATGCCTGTGTCATGTTATATATATATACTTTCTAGTACATCGTCGATTAACACACCCGTTTTCGATTCAGAGCGACACGTTCAATATAAGAGAAATAGAGAAATAGAGAAATACATACACATTCTAATGCTTATGAAGAGATGACTCGAGTGCAAACGTCCATTAAACTCACGTCTAGTTATTCAATATATATATTGCCTGTCAACAATGGAACCGCCTCATAACGTTCCAATTAGCTAGAAATAGCAGTCAGATATGTCTCGAATCCTGACATGCCAACCTTCTCTAAAACATAAATAGATGAACTGCTTCGTCTCAAGGACATAACGCACCTTCGTTTCTATTTGTGCATACTATTCAATAACAATGATTTCAAATTTTGGCACAAGGCCTGAAATTTGTGGTGGAGGGGGCGAGAGGGAGTAAATCAATTACACCGACCCCCAGTGCTCAGCTGGCATTTATTTTATCGACCCCGAAAGGATGAAAGGCTAAGTCGACCTCGGCAGAATTTGAACTCAGAACGTAAAGACGGATGAAATACCGCTAAGCATTTTGTTCGGCGTGCTATTCTGCCAGGTCACCGCCTTACTACTACTACTACTACTACTACTACTACTACTACTACTACTACTACTACTACTACTACTACTACTAACGATAGTGGTTTCAAATTTTGGTACAAGGCCAACAATTTCCAGGCAGTGAGTAAATCAACTGCATCGATCTCAGTGCTCAACTGGCATTTATTTTATCGATCTCAGAAAGGATGAAAATCAAAATCGACCTTGGTGGAATTTGAACTCAGAACGTAAAGATGGACAAAATGCCGCCAAGCGTTTTACTCGGCGTGCAAACGGTTCTGCTCGCTCTCGCCGCCTTTTTACTATCAAACAATAATAAATAATACGATTACTGTAATTATTGACTGGAAACCTTACGACTTGCTTTTGGTCATGCAAAAAACAACTATGAAGCTCTCGGGACAAACAGACATACGAATTCTCACGGTCAATGATAGGAAATTTTAGTGGGACTTTTATACAAAATACCAAAAGAATTACCGAACACAAGATGTCGACACTCTTCTGATATCTCCAACACGTATGCGTATTTATACATTTTGGGAACCGTTCATTTATCCTTTCACGGAGGTGTTCGGATTCCACCACAACAATACGACGGACATCAACAATGATATCTGTATGATGTTGATTATAAAGGAAGCGACGATAATAAAGGTGACTGATGACAACAATGGCGATAACGATGACGATGATGATGATGATGATGATGATGATGATGATGACGACGATAACGACATCGGCGACGATGATAATGTTGATGCAAGGTGATGAAGATGATGACGATGATGATGATAATAATAATGATGGGTGATGATGGATGACAATGACGACGATGATGGATGATGATGATGATGATGATGATGATGATGATGATGATGATGATGATGATGATGATGAAAGTCGCTGCAGCAGATTGCTAATTTCAAATTAACGTCATTAAGAAAACGCGTACGCGTGCTTGTGTGCATGTACGTTTGCGTATATGTATATACACAAATATATAGATATGTGTGTGTGTGCTTGTATGTGCGTGAGAGAGAGAGAGAGAGAGAGAGAGCGATTGAGAGAGAGAGAAAGGGAACGAGAAAGAGTGTGTGTGTGTGTGTATGTTTGTGTGTTAGTGGAGAGCCCTAAGTGACATTGTCTGCTGAATGAGTTGGATGTACTCAGTAGCTCCATCCAATAATTAATTACTCCTGAGACCCTTATAATTATGGATTGGAGAGTTTTAGTCCTATTTTTTCTAATTATATTCTAATTTATTGTATAATATAATAAATATATTGTATTATGTTTTACGTTTGATTTTCATTTTTTCGTTATCAAACTTCTATATGGAATGACTAATGAATTTCGTAAAAAATGAAAGAATCGGTAGAATGGAAAGAAAGGCTGGCTTGAATGAGAAGGACACTTGAAGCCAAAAAAGCGATGTGATAATCAGATGCAACAATCTAGTCGGGTGCAGCCTGGGGTAAGGCATGGTTGTCAGGAGTTGACGATGAAGGCGTTCGCTGTCGCCTCTGCCCGATCTTTCCGATATGAAACAAAAGAAGGGAAGTGAAAGGATGAAAGGTGACGTTATATAGGAATGAATTATGAAGAGGGAAAGGATAAAAAAAAAGAGAAGGAAGAAGAAGTCGATCAAGGGGTGGAAGAGAGGATGAGAGGAAGGTGGTAAGGAAGAGAGATGTGGATGAAGTAAAGGGAAAGAAGAAAACAAAGAAGGGAACGAAATGATAAAGTAGAAGGGAATGAGTATATGGAGGAAAGAAAAGAGAAGCAAGAAGAAATAAGGAAGGAAGAAAGAAGAACAAAGGAAATTGGAAGTAAATAGTAAAAACAAAAAAATTAAGAAATATGGGAACGGGCAGAAGAAAAGATGGCGGAAAAGAGGAAATAGAGAAGAGAAGGGAGGGAAAAGTGTGGAAAGAATCAATTAAGGTTCAACAAAAGTAAGGAAGACGGAAAGAAAATGGAGGAATAAATGAAGGAGTGAAACGAAAGACAAGTGTAAAAAATAATGAAGAGAAAATAGAAAGGGAGAACAATCCTTTTTGTTATTAGTGCTGGATTTAATTACGCCCCTTTATATTCTGAGTTGAAATCCCATTGAGGTCGAAATTGCCTTTCATCTTTCTGTGGTGTTCTATTATAATTCTATTGAAATCTAGGCTATTGATGGAATTATGAAACTTGCCCCAGTATTCGGTTTAACTGGTACTTTGTTTTATCGATCAGGAAGTAATCAAAGGTAACGTCAGACTTCGTCTTCTATTATGAATCCATGAAGATAGAGGGTGCTTTATTAGAATAGTAAATCGATACAACTAGTAATAAATCTACCCAGTTTCTAACTGGTACCTTATTTTATCAATAAAGAAAGAATAAGGGGCAATGTTAGTTGCTATAATTCCATCAAAAATAAAGGGCACTTTATAACAACAGTAAATCGACTGAAAAGATTAAAGTCAAAATTAAATTTAGAATTTTATTATAATTCTCTTCATATATACTGGATATCAAAACTTGATATATACTGGATATCAAATATATTCAGTATTTGAGTTGTACCTTATTTTATTGATATCCAGGATGCTTCATAAGAACATTGGCTCAACCCTAATATTTCATTGGCACTACATTTTATTAGCATACCTCTTTTATAGTTATGTTAACACCCAAGGTCCCAATATAAACAGCGTATGGCCTTGCAGATGGAGCCTCAGTAAAACACTCAGTACATAATATATTTGAAAATTAAGGAGCTTTCGGAGCTTATATAGGTAGAAGAGACAGCATTAGACTAGATAGCCTGATTATTGTCAATTTAATCTTTCAATGAGTGTAAAATCTCACCGATAGACTGCAATTTTGCTTCGTTTATCGATTTTTCAGCCCTTAATTCTATCGATTCTCTGTATTCATATATATATATATATATATTCCTTTCCAAATTCTGATGCTTATTCTATCGCACCGTATTGCGAGCCACTAAGTTACAGATACGTAAAGAAACCAGCACCGGGTGTCAAGCGGTGATAAGGGACAAAAATACACACATACGTGTGATGGGCTTGGCTTCTTTCATTTCCGTCTACCAAATCCACTCACAAGGCTTTGGTCGGTCCGAGGCAACTACAAAAAAACTTGTACCCAAGGTATCACGCAGTGGAACTGAACCCAGAACCATGTGGTTAGGAAGCAAGCTTCTTACCACACAGCCATGCCTGAGCCGATATAGGTATATATTTTATATTTTACTTTTAAGAAGTAAATGCTTAATAAGGCAGAGCATGTCCTCGCTGCCACATGTATCATAGGTTCGCCATCAGAGATATAAACGAATATATTTCGAACAAATTTCTATTTAAATTCTTGTTTATAAAGCTTAGAAATTTTTTTTATATAAATGTCTGTCTCGCAGAATAGAAACACAGCTATGTCCATGGAATATTTTATGCATTCAATTTTAATTGTACATCCTGTTTTTATTTGCTTTCAGTAAATTCTGTTTACGTCACATATACATACGAGTCACACATTGCGTTTTATTACATGTAAGATATATATATATATAGGTATATATACATATATGTATGTGTGTTATGAAAGCTGGCGTATAGATGCACACAGACTTATATATACGCGCACGTTCACGCACAAATGTAATCGTAAGGCTAGGACAATTTATCAGCTTGGAAAAAGACATAAATAAACTCCAGTGCATGCATTGAATAACATTTTTCTCACGTTTGTGCTCCCAATCATGTATATATATATATATATATATATATATAT
>NC_069002.1:3048527-3052205 GCF_001194135.2 Octopus bimaculoides | reverse complement strand
TATATATATATATATATATATATATATATATATATATATATATATATATATATATATATATGTCACTGGCAACACGTTTTGAATTTATACAAATCGAAATATTTGTGATGGTTTTATATATTTTGTATGGAGAGGAAAAAAAACAAGAATGAAAAAATTAAAAGACAAAAACATTAGCGTTGTATTGTCTCGTATATTGTATTGTATTATATTTCAATTGTATTACGTTACCATTAGATTGTAACGTATTTTCCACCTTAATAGGAAGGGAAGTGGGGGATAAATGTATCGATTTTTCAGCACTAAAACGGATAAACTACCAAGCAAAGTTAGTGTAACGTAATGCAGCGTAGTTAGTTCGTTAAATCCAACAATGAACACACTGTATCCAGTTCTGCTTTATTCCTATTAACTGGGTGCCTACCAACCTGACTAATCTGGTCTGCTTTATGCCTACCTTCTTTCATAACCGTCGTCTGCGCGCTCACACACATTGTTAAGCAAAAGCATGTCACTTCCGCTGTTATTTATCTTTTATTCATATTGGTGTCACGTGCTAGCTCGTGTTTCGGTTGCTAGAAGGTGAAATATGCACTCAATCCTAGCTTCTCTCGGCTTTTCTTCTTTCTTATTTCATGCTTACCTGTTTCTGTGTTACCTTACAGCTAACTACGGAGAAGAAATAAGGAAGTAAGAAGGAAAAAAGAGGAAAGCATCTATGTGTTAAGTACTTCTTTAAAAACTACCATAAAACGTTTTGCTTTGGTTTTATGTCATTTTCATCTTTTGTTTAGTCCCTCAAACCTTTTGTATTGTGCACGAAAGCGCCTGATCTATCATCTCTCTATCTATCTATCTATCTATCTATCTATCTATCTATCTATCTATCTATCTATCTATCTATCTATTTACTTATTGATTTATTGATCACTCTAGTTTACACACACATCGCACACACACACATACATAGGTATGTACGTATGTATATATGTGTATGATAACGAGAAAATCGCATTCAATAAACATAATCGACCCTATTTCAGTTAAGTCGATGGGTATTTACGAGTTTCCACTAAAAACACAGAAGCTTATCCCTTGACCTCTATTAACCAATAAGCAGCGAGATCCGGTAATCTTGATTTTGCTGTTGTATCTGCCACTATATATATATATATATATATATATATATGTATGTATGTATGTATGTATGTATGTATGTATGTATGTATGTACTTACACACACACATAACACACACATACATATATATACATACATACATATGGATATATATGTATATATATATATTTAATTATTGTAGGTTTACTATTAATACCGATACAGATGTACATAGATTTATGTGTTTCTTGTAGTTTAATTTTAAAGTTAGTGCTTAATCCTGCCTGTATTTAGAATGAATACTGTTGTACATAAAGTAAATGTGAAAGTTGTGGTTTTTTGTTTTGGTATATTTCTTCCCAAACAACACTTCCTTTAGTGGTGTTGACACTGCTGGAGCACTGAATACTGGGTTTTTAGACAGGTCTTGTATTTCATCCTGCCAGGCGACCAAAAGCAAAAGGCACCCTCCTCACAAAGCAAGTTTTAGTCACCGACGGCCCGACAGCAGGGGGAAAAATATTATTATTATTATTATTATTATTATTATTATTATTATTATTATTATTATTATTACTTTCATTACTTCACGAACGTGATGCAGCGGACGACTAAAAGCCTTATAAATATTTAGTTTAGTTTCCTTGCTCAGAATTTCAAATATCACCAGTTTTGAAAACGGATGTCTTTTATCAGTGTATTGGCAATGCGATAAAATACCGCACACTCGCTTAATCGAATAAATACAATTCGATTACATAAACCTCTATTACGCAATTTTCCTGGCCAGGTACGAAGATAAGTAAATCTTATTCAAAATTTATAGGTGGCATTTTGTTGGTTTTGAAGCAGCAAGAATTCCGGAAATTTGCAATAAATTGTGATACGGAAAATGGGTTTCGAAAGAGGCTTGCTTCCCAATCATGTGGTCTTGTGTTCAGTTTCACTGCGCGCTAGAAACTTGTGAGTGGATATGGAAGATGCAAACTAAAAGAAGCCCATCGTGTATGTATATATATATATGTTTGTGTATGTGTGTGTTTGTGTTTGTGTGAGCGTGTGAATGTGTGTGTGTGTGTGTATGTATGTGTATCGATACATGTGTGTCTTTGCGCTTGCTTTGTCCCGCTCCACCGCTTGATACCCGGTGTTTGTTTACGCCCCAGCAACATAACGGTTCGGCAAAGGAGTGACGATAGAATAATTGTCAGGCTTAAAAGTAAGTCCTGAGGTTGATTTGTTGGAATAAACCCTTTAAGGCGAGGCTCAAGCATGTCAGGTCACTCTTGAGCGTTACTGGTTACGTGTAACCTAGTTACAACCTGTCGAATGGTCGGATCATCGGTAACTAAACTGGCAACCCCATCAAGCTTGCTTGGTGGGAAGGGTGATTGTTGTACACCCTGCGGGACGAAAAGTAAGACCCGTCAAAGGGCGGATGAACCACTGTGTAGTCAGCGGCTAATTCAACAAGTACCTTGTCGCCTGTGTGCTCCATTGATCCGGAGAGGTATGCTGGTGGGAGAGAAATCTTCAGGCAGGCCTTACCAGGGCAGACAAATCGAAGGGTAGGAGACAGACAAAACCTTAACGACAATAAATCGAAGCGTCGGCAGCAGGGCGTGGATTTAGTTATCGGCAGGACTTAACAGATCAGATTCCTGGCTTTGAAATAGCAGGATGTCATGCAGAGGATCTTGAAAAGAAGACAATAGATGAGACCCTAATATTCTTAGATGGAAACTGTGAAACCACATGGAGCAGTGCCTTGTGACTCCTATAGTATGCGTAACCGAAACCACTATGGGGGCGCCATATGGGACGACCTAGATAGATAGAGATCAAGCATGGGCGCAGTCAAGTGAAGGAAAACAAGTAAAACATGAAATATATAAAAATCTATATAGAAATAAATAAAAATTATTAAAATAATAATGGTAAACGTATAGTAAAATTTTATTTCTATTGAGGACTTAATCTAATATTTCTAAACGTGCCTTGAATTCTCAAGGCCTGATGTATATTGTTAAATAATTTCAAATTTATAATTATCTTCCTTGGGATTTACAACAAGATTTATCATTTACATTGAAAGATTTCAATCACTTAAACATTTTTTGGAGGGAAACCAGA
Organism: Octopus bimaculoides; assembly: GCF_001194135.2. Classification (NCBI taxonomy): domain Eukaryota; kingdom Metazoa; phylum Mollusca; class Cephalopoda; order Octopoda; family Octopodidae; genus Octopus; species Octopus bimaculoides. The sequence goes on along the minus strand of NC_069002.1, from coordinate 3,048,955 downwards.
TTCAGTGTATTCTAACACACACATTCCTACATATGTTTGATGCAGAAGGCTTCCGCCGGAAGAATGTTCCTCTGTTTATATTTGATAAGCTTCTCGCTTTAGTTTTTTACACGATTTTTAGTCTCTTATCTGTTGGATTATTATGAAAGTTTTTTTAAATTTTATTCTAATATATCACAAGAAATAGAAAGATCCAGCGATGTTTGTATACATCATAAAATATATCTAAGGAGATGCAGTCGATTAGATCCAAATACTATGTATGTATTTCTATGTGTCTGTCTCTCTCTGTCAGTCTAAATATATCTCTATCAACTTCTGCCCCTCCCTTTCTCCCCTCTCTGTATATTCGTATGTATTTTATGTATGTATGCATCTATATATATATATATATATATATATATATATATATATATATATATATATAT
>NC_069002.1:3046507-3047821 GCF_001194135.2 Octopus bimaculoides | reverse complement strand
CACACACACACTCACACATAGAAATGTATTTTGAAATGTGTTAATGTCTTTTTGACGTATGTTATTGTTATATGCTGACTGTATAGATTAGCATCTTGCATCTATCTATCTATCTATCTATCTATCTATCTATCTATCTATCTATCTATCTATCTATCTATCTATCTACTGTCTCTCTATACACATATGTACACACACACACACACTAACACATAAATCTTGGTATATATATATAGGCGCAGACTTCTCTTTTTGGTTGAGAAGTTGCTTCCCAACAATTTCGTCTTAAATTCAGTCCCACTCAGTTGGACCTTAGGCAAGTGCCCTCTACTATAGCTCCCGGGCCGACCAAATACATTTCAATGAATTTAGTAGACGGAAACTGAAAGAAACCCGTCGGATATATATGCATATATCTGAGTCTGTGTTTCTTTGTATTCATATTTGACCCCCACCATCGATTGAAAACTGATATTGAAGTGTTTATGGCCCGATAACTTAGCGCTTCAGCGATAAATGACCGAGGGAATAAGTACAGGGTTTCTTCCACTAGAGACTTTAAAGCAATGCTCCAGTATGACCACAGTCAAAAGACTGAAGCAAATAAACGATTATATATATGATGGAGAGATTATATATTTGATGGAGAGAATGAGCCAATGTGCGGCACAAACATTTGATTCATTATAAACAAATCCTTTATGCAGGGATTGTGTATATGTTAAAAAATACAGGTTCGAAAGACTGAGACAAGTAAAAGATAAAAGACGTGTGCATGCATGTACGCATTTATGTATATACATATGCATGAATAACGTTAGCACGAACAGAGAGAAGATCCCAAAATAAGCAACGTGAATCATATAGGAAACAAAACAGGAACAATTTTATCACCTTGTCTTACACCGCCAATAATTTAGACAGATCAGGAAATTGCCGACCAATTAGAGAAAACGCTCTCTTATCACACTGAGTTTATTAACAATATTTGCAAATTAATTTCGACAGACAACTTTTCTGAGAATTGCATATTACATTTTACGATTTTCTGATTCGAAAACTTCAAGGAGGATAATAATGTAAGTTAAATAGAGGTCAGCTCTGTCAGCTTATGTATTTTCTCTTCTTGGATAACAAACTGATAATGTCAGGCGTTCTACGTTCTGGTGCGAAAACCTGATTTGAGTGCAGGAAGAAGAGGTATCCATCCACGTGTGCATATGCGCGTATGTGTGCGCCTGTTCACATCGAGAAACTTGTATGTAATTATATATATATATATATATATATATATATATATATATATATATATAT
>NC_069002.1:3039872-3046054 GCF_001194135.2 Octopus bimaculoides | reverse complement strand
ATATATATATATATATATATATATATATATAATACATACGTGTGTGAAGAGCGAGAGAGAGAAATATCTGGAGAGAGGCAGAGAGAAAGCGGGAGAGCTAGAAAGAAAGAGAGAGAGAGAGAGGGGAGAAGGAGATAGAGAAGGAAGTACATTGATTGAGTACTGTAACCATAAAGAAACTTAGAAACGTAGGTATGCAGGTAGTTAGAAAGGCATACATATTTATATCTCTCAATCGATATATCGACATTTTTTATACGACTGTTGCAGTTTCTTTTTTTCAACTGTTCTCTGTCTTATGTTCAAGAATATATGAATATTAACCTAATGTACTTTGTGCAATAGTTAACTAAGTGCACGCATGCAGAATAACTGCACGATATAAATGTATACCATTCTCCCTTGAAACTCGCTAGTAAACCAGGATATCGGAGCTAAACCCAAGGTACGACCTGATTTGCAAACATATGAACTGTTGTGAAGCGTATGCGACCATCTGGTCGACTTTTTTTTAAAATGTTGTCATAAGGCGCATACCACATGGGACTGAACCTATGTGCTTTTGGCTTCGGTCTCACAGAGCGACGTTTTCGGGAAGTGTAGTAAGACTACAACCGAGGACCGACCAAAGCCTTTTGAATGGATCTGGTAGACAGACAGAAATTCAACGAAGCATGACGTATATATATATATATATATATATATATATATATATATATATATGTATATATATATGGTTTATATTATATAAGTGCAGGATGCAGAATTGGCTGTGTGGTAAGAAACTTGCGGAACCACATGGTTCCGGGTTCAGCCCCATTGCGTGGTACCTTGGGCATATGTCTTCTATTATAGCCTCGGGCCGACCAAAGCCTTGTGAGTGGATTTGGTAGACGGAAACCGATAGAATAAGTATTGGGTTTATAAGGAATAAGTCATGAGGTCGATTTTTTCGACTAAAGGCGGTGCTCCAGCATGGCAGAAGTCAAATCTGTTGAAAATGGGAATCAAATTGCACTCACATCGCAAATGATTGAATTAAACCAAAAAAAGACATGTTATAATAAACAATAAAACGAACAGAAAACACGACAAGGTTACAACTGTATCATAGGACCGCCGATCAAGAACGTTGACCGAGGAGTAAACTTCAAGAAGAACGAATCATTACGGAAGTCTATATGGCAACATTTGCCCTGCTAGAATTATCAGCCAAATATCCAACACTGTGTACGCACCGTCTTAAAAAATGAAAAATATATTAACAATTGTAAAACTTAATGCGACATAAACAGTGATAGAAAAGAAAAGTCAACGGACAAACTGACAAAAGGAAGCTATATACCGTCTCTTGATCTGCTGCAAACCGCAGCCAAATCCAATCGAAAGCTTTCTCACCTTACGTTTTAAATAAAGAAGGAAGAAAATAATGGCTAATTTAATACAGGATGAGAGTAGCGTATTTCTGAAACTATGACATGATCAATGACTGAAGAACATCGAACATATATCTGATTGATTGATTGGTTAGGAATAAACCGATGGAGGGAAAAGAGGAGAAGGAGAAAAGAAAGGTAAGAAGCACGACAACAATGGCATCAATTTGTTAACTTTGAATACATTTATTTATGTGTGTGTATATATATATATATATATATATATATATATATATATATATATATATCATATGTATATTGAAATGAAGAAAAAAGGCACATAATACTTGGTAATGGTTCAGAAAAAATGCCGAAATAACAGGGAAGAACACCAATCGAATATTCATAACTATTTCTCTCTCTCGTGTGCACTCTCTATCTCTGTCTCTATCTATGCATTCATACATACATACATATACACATACTTAAGCAGATGTACACCTATCTAATTATATATATAGGTGTATAAGCATGTATATATGCATACAGTCATGCATACATATACACATACATACGTATGTATACACACTCACCCATGAAACACACCACAGGCACTCTCTCTCTCTTTCCCCTTTCTCTTTGTATCTCTCTCTCTCTCTCTCTCTCTCTCTCTCTCTCTCTCTATATATATATATATATATATATATATATATATATATATATCAATACCATTCCTCATTCGTTTTACGTTTCTGCAATCGATAAATTCCATAGTTTTGACACCAAAACGTCACATTTATGATTATTTATGAAAAATATGAAATAAGTAGATAAATAACTAAAACAAGATATAAAGGACATAAAGTGTTTGACACGTGTTTTTTTCAAGCAATATTTTTCTTACATGGTAAGAAATTAAAAAAATATATAGAAAAAAAAAATCAAAATATCTTTATAGATATACATCAAAGGGATTTTCTTCATCCTTTGATTCCCTTTCCTCCTCTCTCTTTTAAATTCTTATGCTATTATCCCCTGTGTTTACCCTTCACTTTTTATTTATTTTCATAGTTACTCGTCCTTGATTTCTGGTCCCTTTTCTTGTTCTTCTATCACTGTTTGTCTCTCCATGTTCTGTTACACCCGATTAACATCCCTCTTTTTTCTTCAATCTGCCTTTCTTGCCTCTCTTTCTTTCTGTCTCTCTCTGTCTCAACTGCTCTTTTTCTTTCTCTCCTTTCTCACACCCCCACCTTTATTTTACTCAATAATCCTTTCTTTCTTTCGGTTTCTTCTTCTTTTGAAAATCCCTCTGCTTTTCTCTCTCAGTTCCCATGCTTTTCCCTTTCGTCCCCCTCTCTCTCACTTTGATTTATCCACCCTCATCTCTCTCACCCTATTCCCCTCTCTTCCCGCCACAATATTCAACCTCTCTCCTACTATCCCGAATCTCTCACCTCTCTTTTTCTCCTCTTACTTCTTTCTAATTTTTCTATACCCCTCTTTCTCCTTTCTTCCAATTCCCACACCCCTCCCCTCCTTTTTTCTCATTCTTCCTCTCTTTTTCTCTGATCAATCCACCCCTCTCTGCATCCCACTTTTATTTTCTCGCACCAAAATACCGCACTTTCTCCTTTCTCTCGATCCTTCTTCCTTTCCTTTTCTTTCTCCCTTTTTTCCTGATTTATCCGCTCCACACTCTTTCCCCTTTTCCCCTCACACCCGACACTTTCTTCCCCTATCACCCTTCTGTATGTCCCTTCTTCCATCTCTATTTTCTTATTTACCCATCGTTCTCTTTCTCTCCCCATCCTCTCTCTCTCTCTCCCTTCATAATATTCCTCCCACTCTCTTTTTCTATCGACCCGTCTTTTGCCTTAATGTTTTTTTTCTCATTTATCCACTCTCCTTCTCTCTCTTTTTCCTCCTCTTCAACCCTCCCCAACAATATTTCCTCCTCTCTCTTTCTCAATTCTCTCACCCCTCTTCTTGTGTTTGATTTTTTCCACTCTCCTCTGCCTCACCTTCTTTTAGTCTACCCCTGACTCGTTATTCCATCCTCCCACTTCCTCCCCGTCTTGTTCTTTTACAGTCAAATAAGAAAAGCAAAAGAAAACATACCAATCCTATCACGAAGAGCATATTCAAAGGTCTACGTATTAAGACCTACTTGCGTCAGCGTTACGTATAGAAAACATTTTACCGCAAAGAATATTTCTGTTCAGCTTTCATATAATGAATGCACAAAAGAAAAAGCTTATGAAAAACGGGGTGGCGAGGTGCATTATGGGTGTTGGAATGATGGAGGAATGACGAAAAAACCAATCAAAATTTAAAAACAACAACAAATATTACACAATGGAAACTTACGTAAGGAAAAGAAAAAAAAGTCTCATAAATATCTATAATAACTCGTAATTTTCCTTTAACTAGCTTTTAAATGCTAAAAGACTTGAACTAAGCAAAAAGAAAGGGACTCTTGCCAAAGTAAAACAACTCCCGACCAAAAAAAAAAAAAATTAAATAGAATAAATAAAATAATATAAACAACCCCTACTAAACCAAAAAGAGGAAACAACAACAACAACAAGATAAATCAAAAGGAATAAAAATAAATGAAAATCACATGAAATGTAATGTGAATTAATGTGAATGCTAATCACACATGTTCGATAAATTAATACAGCACATTAACTTAATATAATGTACAAGAAATGGAAAGATAAAAAAAAGTAAACGAATAAATAAATAAAATTATATGCGTTCCGCTAGCATAATCATTTTTATCAAGAAAATGAATAGGTTTCTTTCTTTCTTTCTTTCTTTTCTTATTTGACTTGATTCAATCATTGGACTACGGCCATGCTGGAGGTATCGCATTGAAGGGATCAGTTAAACAAATCGATCATCGAAATCTATCAAATTCCTTTGTTGAAGCTGCAAAGTAACCTGATACTGGTTGTCAAGCGGTGGTGTGAGGACAAACACAAAGACACACGCATATGAAACAGCCGTCAAGACAAAACTTTACTTAATTTCTCTATTCTGCTTTCTTCATCTGATTTCTTTTCTTTATTTTGTGTGCTTCGTACATGGCAGTCACAAGCCTAACGCTTGTGTGTACGCATGTAAAATATATATATATATATATATTCTTTCACTTGAATTCTGCTTTTGAAGGGTTATTTGCATCTTGCATTAATGCAGGCATGTAAGTAATTTATTTATTATTAAACAGAAGAATATAAATTATTTATATGTTTTTAAGTTACAAAACAATTTGTTGTGAAATTAGAATTTTCTTATTGTTGAATAAAATTTCATCATACTTTTCATCCCTCGTCATTCATAATTTTATACAGTCCTTATAATTTTCTCTTGCGCCATAATATATAGTTTATATGTTTTGTAGAATCATACATTAAGCAGCTTGTATTAGTTTAACGCTCGGGAAGTGAAAAAGTCTTTAACGTTTCAAGCCTACTCTCTTCCACAGAAAGGAACACAGAAAGAAACAAGGAGAGAAAATAAAGAATGTGTAGTGGTTAGCGACGGTGGGCTTACACAATTTTTTCATCTACCAAATTCACTCATATGGTATTGACCCGGAGTCATACAAGGAGACTGTTAACCAAGTGTCTGTGCAATAGGACTGAAACCAAATCTACGAGGCCACAAAACGAGCTTGTTAACCACACAACCATATAGGAAACATTTTATCTGCACAATTCACGCATATCTAATAAAAGAGATTTCACAAATTTTAATGAGCGTCCTATTAAAATATTGTTATGAAAGAACCTGAAAGTGGTTGCTTGACTCATATGCTAAAAATAGCTGTCAAGTATCCTTCGAATAATACCATATCGTTTTAAAAATAAAGGGAATGGATTCACAAGGTGATTGTTATAAAGACAGCTAAGATGGCCATGTTAGGAGATCCTTATTATATATATGTTAATATATACGCGTATAAATACAAGTATGCATACACATTCACACGCACACACCAACACACATACAAAATAAACATTTATTCGAAATAGGTTTTTCTTCATCATTGCGACGCAACGCAAGCGAAAATATATAAAAAGCCTGAAAACTAGGGAAACATGCAATCGTTCAACTTAGGAAACCAAATAAACTCTACTACATGAGTGTGTGTGTGTGAGTGTGTGTGCGTGTATATATATATATATATATATATATATATATATGCGTGTGTGTATGTTTGTGCGTGGTAGAATAGGAAGGAATTAATTGCTCATGAGATGTGTCAGACTATGACAACCACAAGCAAAAAATTGTGTAAAAAAATAAAAGGAGACTCCGCGAAAAAGATATAAAGACCAAAAATTATAAAACGTCATCCCCCACTCTCCACCTCCCAACAAAACATTCGTCAGCAATGAAAAGGCTCACACTCACATTCCTCTACTAAAAACGACCCCACAAAAAAACAAAAAACAAACAACAAACTAACAACGTGTTATAAGTATCAAGTCCAAAGAATCCCTACGAAACCCTCACCAAACCGTTACAAAACAACTGTCTCTGCTTGCCCCCCCCCTCTCTCTCTCTCTCTCTCTCTCTTTCTCTCTCCTCCTCTCTCTCTCCTCTTTTTCTATATACATATGGATGTTTATGTGTATATATGTATCTGTGTATATGAATATATATATATATATACACACACACATATATATATGTTCTTATGTGTGTGTGCGTGTGCGTGTGTGTGCACCTATATGCATAAATATATATGTATACATCCATATATATGTGTGTGTATGTATGTATATATAT
>NC_069002.1:3036333-3039715 GCF_001194135.2 Octopus bimaculoides | reverse complement strand
TATATATATATATCAGTATATATATACATATATATATATATATATATATATAAACAATCCATTTTAATGAAGTTTGTTACTTGTGCTCCAGATAATTTACTGCGAGACTGATATAATTGGATCCCAAGATGGTAGCAACCATTTATTTATTTATTTTATTTATTTACTTATTTTATTTATTTATTTATCCGTATCCTTTTAGTTGTTTCTATTCGTTTCTACGTTTGTTTGCCTTTTATTTTTTTTCATTTCCTTCATTTGCTGTTGACTTCTTACTACGCATCTTAAGTGCACATGTTCTCTTTCTTTCTTTCTATCTTTCTTTCTTTCTTTCTTTCTTTCTTTCTTTCTTTCTTTCTCTCTTTCCTTCTTCATTCACTCGTTCGATCTCTCGTTCGTTTGTGTTTCCGATCCCAATGTATTTGCTTCTGCTAATGTAATTATTATAGCGTTGAGGGAATTAGAGAAATGTTGTTAATAATGAGAGCAACGACGACGGCGACGATGACGACGACGGCGACGAAGACGACGACGGCGACGATGATAATGATGTGATGATGATGATGATGACTGCGATAGTAATTGGTGCTGTATTGAGGATGCTCGTGATGGCGATGATGGTGAGAATGATAATAGTGATGATGATGATGCCGAAGATAGAAATAATAATAATAAAATAGCAACAACAACAACAACAACAACGACGACGATATTAGTAAAAAAGATTTAAAGTTTCGCATAAGGCTTGAAATTTTAAAGTGGGGGTGGGGTGCTAGTCGATTAAGTCAACCACAGTACTCCAGTGGTACTTTATTTTATCAACCTCAGTCTGATGAAAGGAGAAGTCATTCACCGAGTTTTAACTCAGAACGTCAAGACGGACGAATACCGTGAAACATTTACCGGGCGTGCTAAAGATTCTGCCAGCTCCCTGCCTTAATAATAATAATAATAATAATAATAATAATAATAATAATAATAATAATAATAATAATAAATAGTTGTACATTGGGAAATGTGCCAATTCTACGCTATAAAAACGGAGAAGAACTGACTTTAAGGCTTTCACTGTGTAATATATTCGCATAAACATCTACCAAACTCGGTACATGAAAACAGCCTGGCCACTACTCTCTGGGACGTGGTTGCCCAGACAGACTCAAGGATCAAATCAAACAATTTTGATTTCGTAATCAAAGTCATGGAGAAAAACCTCTCTGCTCTAATTGTCATCTCGAACCATTTGATCAAAGGATTTGTCTAAGAGGAGATATATAATCTGTCCAGTAACGACTGGATATGAACAAACGATAAACCAAACTAATGATGTTTTAAGCAATTAATTTCTTAACGTCGCTAGATACAACCTACATTATACACAAGATACTTGACACTTCAAAAACATAACGTTCTGAACATAATACATGTTCTATACAATAACCGCCTCATAAAATAACAACTCACACAGCATATGCTCAACGAAGTTATTACTAAAATATATAAAATATACTATACACAATTACGACTCAATGAGATAACAGAATGATTGATAACCTCTCATGATTGATAACAATAGCAAGATACACAAACCACGTTTTATAATCTTTTATTCTTTTACTTGTTTCAGTCATTTCACTGCGGCCATGCTAAAGCACCGCCTTTTAGTCGAACAAATCGATCTCAGGACTTATTCTTTGTAAATCTAGTACTTATTCTATCGGTCAAGGTTACTGGGACGTAAACACACCAACATCGGATGTCAAGCGATGGTGGTTGGGGACAAACACAGACACACAAACATATTCATAAATACATACATACATATATATATTATTATTATTATTTAAAATTTTTGCCTACAAGGGCAGCTTGGGGAGGCGGGGATGAATCAATTATATCATTCCCAGTGTTCAACTGCTACTTAATTTATCGACCCTGAAATAATGAAAGGAAAAGTCGACCTCGGTGGAATTTGAACTCACGACGTAGCGGTAGACGAAATACCTATTTCTTTACTGCCCACAAGGGGTTATACACAGAGGGGACAAACAAGGACAGACAAACAGATTAAGTCGATTATATCGACCCCAGTGCGTAACTGATACTTATTTAATCGACCCCGAAAGGATGAAAAGCAAAGTCGACCTCGGCGGAATTTGAACTCAGAACGTAGCGGCAGACCAAATACCGCTAAGCATTTCGGCCGGCGTGCTAACGATTGTATTAGCTCACCGCCTCATTAATAATAATAATAATAATAATAATAATAATAATAATAATAATAATAATAATAATAATAATGATGATGATGATGATGATGATGATGTTGATGATGATGATGACTTAGAAACATGGCCAACAATTTTAAGGAAAGGAGGTTAGTCTTTATCATTACCGCGAGGCCTTGATTAATGCTGTATATTACCAACCCGTGAGGGAGTTAATGTTGTGTCTGGCTTTGGCAGGATTTGAACCCAGAGCGGAAATATACTGCAGATCTTTGTTTCTTTCGACGCTCTAGCCAACAATCCTTGATTTCCTCCAAAATTCTTAAATAAATGTTTTTTTATGTCTATGCATGCTTGTATGTATGTATGTATGTATGTATGTATGTATGTATGTATGTATGTATGTACAAACGCACACTCACACAAACACACACACATTCAAACACACCCACACATTCAACACACAAACACGCTCATACGCACATTCAAACACATACACACACACGCACAGTATATGTACATGTACGCATGCACGTTTCGCATCTGTATGCATATTTTAATTGATTCTCTCTAATAAAATACGCTACGAATACATCTCTATGTATAGATACACACACACACACACACACACACACACACACACACACACACACACACACACACACACATATATATATATATACATATATACATACATACGCACACAGACACACTGACACTCAAACTCACACATATATATATATGCACACTCGTAGGCACACACGCACATATAAAGTGCGCGAATGTAAGTATGTACATGCAGACACATAGATACATGTTGTTTGTATGCATTTGTGTTGGTGTGGGCGGGAGTAAAGTTGGTGTAATCCGTTCGTTCTCCATTGTCGATAGGAAAAGCTGTCATCCCTCTTGAGATCAATTTGTTAATGCATTGACTTTAACACTTTACATAGTCTTGCAGTAGCTTAGACATCCCCCGCATATATACACAACCATACGCGCATACGCACAACAACACATGATTATACAGTCACACATGTACACAGTTATATGTGCGTATGTGTGTGTGTGTGTATATGCATATATATGTATATATATATATATTTAGATGTATGTATGCATGTATATATATATATATATATATATATATATAT
>NC_069002.1:3033214-3035937 GCF_001194135.2 Octopus bimaculoides | reverse complement strand
ATATTCGATGCTTCTAAAACCATGTTGGTGTTATATATATATATATATATATGTATGTATACTAATAATCATAATAATAAATAATTTGGACAAATATGCATAAGTGGGTTAGTGTCTTTAAGTGTTGAGTAGAGCAACTGCACAGTTCTGGTTACCTGTTGTCATCCGTATTTGTGGTGTTCTCCCGTTGGATCCACTTCAGGACCTTTGCAGTGGCAGTCAGGGTAAACGTAAAGTAAAGTAAACATAACAAATTCTCCAAAATCCTTGTCCCGTACCGGGTCGATCCAAACATCTAACCAGTTCGTTCCAGTCACGAGGCCACACATCCCTGAAAGTTTCATCCGAATTCATCCAGCGGTTCTTGAGATATCTTGTCCACGGACAAACAAACAAGACTGAAAACAATACCTCCGAAGTAATAAACAAAATTCACGACCCAAGAAAAGATTGAAAATAAAGAAAGTAGTTTTGACTTACCATGAATTGCATTGTTCTAGTGTGCTTGCTTTTCATGGTTACCTCAACATTTTTTAAGTCCAGGGCAGTCTGTAAAGTAATAAAAAATATAGGGCTATGAGATTCATTAGAATTCAGTGTTAGTTTGAGTGTGTATGTATGTGTGTGTGTGATGTGTGTGAAGGAATGAATACATGAGTACACGTAAGGTTGACTTAAGGTCATTATTTTAGAGGAAAATTACGAACAACAATGGAACATTTACTGAGGGATGGACTCAACACTGAAGATACAGATAAACGTATTACGATATTGGTGCTGATGAAGGCGGCGAGCTGGCAGAACGTTTAGCACGCTGAGCAAGTTGCTTAGAAGCATTTCGTTCGTCTTTATGTTCTTAGCTCAGCTTCCACCTAGGTCGACTTTGCTTTTCATCCTTTCGGGGTCCATAAAACAGATACGAGTTAAACCCTGGGGACAATGCAACCGACTCATTCCCGCCCCACAAATTACTGACTCTGTGCCAAAGTTTGACACCAATAACGGTGTTAACTGGGGCTTAAGTGTTGATTGACTGATTGGGTAAGTCTACAGGCAAATATTTCAGTATCAGTCGTTACGAAATTTACAAATGCACAACACTGACATTATTGCCGTCGTTGTCGAGCATTTAAAACTATGACACGAAAAATAGAGAAAAATAATAAAAAAAATGACACAAAGAAAAGTGTATCAGGAATTATATGCATAAGAGTAATTGTCTTTGAATTTCATTGTTTAAGTTACGAAGAACGAAGTGTAGGTATCGAGGAATGTGTAAGGGAGAGACGAGGGGAAACGGCCAAGGAAGAATTCGCAGGAGTCGCCTCGAGAGATTCTAGATGAGAGTTACCGCCGAAGACTTTACGTGCGACATCAAGGGAAATTATAAGCGAGGCAACAAAATTCTATGATTCAGACGATTTCCGATATTTGCTCGTTGTCTCATTAGAATCCTACTATCCCTGGATGTTATATCTTTCTGTAGGCGTGGCATTCTCTCTGGAGCAAACTTACTGCATATGTCAGGCATGATTGTCATAAAGTGTTGTAGCTTTATGTCAATATCTCGCTTAGAGAGACTGGTGGACCCGTTCTGTTCCATGACCTCTTTCTCAATGTGTACAGCTATCGCGTAAAAATTAATTTTATAAAAGTTTAAAAGGATGAAAATTCTGAATGTAGTGTTAGTTCTAAAACTATATGGAAATATAGAAGCAATGTGTTTATTCTAAACTTCAAAAAAAAAAAAAAAAAAGGATGCGCTGTCAGTCGCATGGGAGTAAGCATATAATTTCATTGAAAGCAATTTATTCATTTATACATTTATTCTTGTATTAAAAAATATATTTCCTGACGACTAAGATTATACAATTATATATGTATATCAGTTTATGTGTGTGTGTATGTATGTATCTATATATGTATCAGTGACGATATATATATGTATATATATATGTGTGTGTGTGTGGTTGTATGTGTATACATATATATATGTATATATATGTATATATATGTATATATATATATATATATGTGTGTGTATATATATGTATATATATATATATATATATATATATATATATATATATATATATATATACATATATTTATATATGTATACATGTATATAAGAGATGATAGTCCAGTGACAAGGAAGTGAAAGCGGTAGTGAAGAAGTGGCTCAAAGAACAGTCAACAAAATTTTACGGGGCAGGGATACATGCTCTCATTCGAAGGTGGAACGTTGCTATTGAGAGAAACGGTGACTATTTTCTGTAGTAGGGATGTGATCCACAGAGGACCAGCTTCATTTTGATGTATGATACATGTTCCTGTGTTGGTAATTATACCTGTCCTAAACAAAATGGCATTACGTTTTGATTCACCCTCGTACACACATAAACCATTATGCAGTTATACATACATGCATGTATTAACAGGTGTGTTATTCAATGCAGTATAGGACATACACGTGATTAAGCAAAATGCTGAAATAATTGCATAATACTACTGAGCCAGTTTTGCATGCCTGTTGCCCTTTGCTGTGATCCCTCTCTTGATATATGTATATATATGTATACACACACATACATACACCCACACGCACTCTCACGCACGCACACTGGTATATATATATATTTACATATGCATATGTATATTTGTACATATATAATGCACAGATACGCACACACATACACGTATATATATATATATATATATAT
>NC_069002.1:3032123-3033088 GCF_001194135.2 Octopus bimaculoides | reverse complement strand
ATGTATATATATATACCTATGTGTGTGTATGTGCGAATGGCTGTAAGTTGTACGAGTGAATGGTTGTAGGTAATAGTTTCATGCCGAATGCAGTCGCTCAGGCGTGGTCGCTCAAACGTGTTCTGAAAGCATTTTTTAATGAAAGCATTTCTTCTTCTTTTTTAAAAAAAAAAAAAAAAGAAATGAACTTTTTCGCTTCCGTTAGGTGCGTAACTCTTTGATGATCGGGAGGAGTTATATTCTCTCTCAATTTATACATTGTTAATAGCGGTTTTATAGAAAAAAAGTCTGAAAAATCGATGATAGAAAAATGTAAAATTTATCAATTTTTATATTTAAATGGGATCGATAAACTATGAATAGGCTGGAGCGTTTGAATATATTGTTGATGTATCGATGCTTCATAAATGTACAATTGATAAATTTTACACTTTTTCAATCTTCGATTTTCCCCCTCCCTTCTTTTTAACAGCAACGTCAATAACATTTAAAACTTTCAAGGACTATTAACTCACCTAGACCATCTAATACTTATGCACCTTTATAACAGTGGAAATGTTAATTTTCTAAAAATAGTATTTCATATTATGGTTGAAAGCCAGGACCTGAACAAATTCTTTTAGCGTGGAACTTTCAGTTGCTTATCGTTGGTAATCGTTTAAATTTTTATTTATAATTATATTATGCTATCTCATTTTATCGAGTGCTCTATAGAAACATGCATATATGCACGCCTCTGTTTATCTATCTATCTATCTATCTATCTATCTATCTATCTATCTATCTATCTATCTATCTATCTATCTGTCTGTCTGTCTGTTTACCTATCCATAATTTTGCGCATATATATATATTTATATATATGCATGCAAGTATGTGCACACACACACACACACACACACACACACACACATATATATATATATTTATTTATTTATATACATATATACATGTATGTGTGTATA
>NC_069002.1:3029068-3032113 GCF_001194135.2 Octopus bimaculoides | reverse complement strand
TATATATATATATATATATATATATATATATATATATATATATATATATATGTGTGTGTGTGTGTGTGTGTGTGTGTGTGTGTGTGTAAATATAGATACACAGACAAATGTATGTATATAAGTGTTTGCGTTTTCAACAACTCTACAGATTTATATACGTAGACATGAATACTAACTCAGACTTTCTCACACAAATACGCATGCGCACACATATATAGACATAAGAATTCATGCGTACATTATTTATATCAATATTTTTCAACATTTCATATGAATAAACTCTGTAGACAAGCTTCCATTGTTTGGAAAAAGGAAAACTATTCTGAAAATATTCCATACATATTGAGAAGCTGGTATATTTTAGAAATAAGTTACAATGTTTGAAAACATATTTGTATAGAATTTCCTATTATATTGATAGTTATATTACGCTTGCGCACACAAATACATATATTCATACACACACTCGTTGAGCTTAGCGAAAAGAAATCCTGACATTAAATAAGGAGACACATAATTTTTTATGTGGAAAAAATTATTGACTTAACAGTTCAGTATAGAGATGGATAAATACAGCATTGTTATATTGTTATTTGCTTTGTTTAGTATTTCTTTGTATCGATGTAATTGTATGTATTCCTAAGAGTACAGTGTACTTTTAATATTTTGCCTGGTTTCTCGATAAAATATGTAAGTATCATATTAAATTCGTTTTGATGGATTAAAATGAGTTATGTTTCACTTTCTGTTGATGGCATTTTTAGTTTTATATCTCCATAAGAATAACGAACAGAACCAATGTGTGTGCTTTTATTAATAGAATAACCCTCTCGAAATATAACAATATATTAGTGCATTGTACTATTCGCAAATGCTTTGTAAACTGCTCATGTGATGTAATAACAGGTTGCACTGTACATATCATCAGGCCAGCGATCTGATCCAAAACGAGTTTGCAGAGATGGGTCCTCAATAAAGGTAACGAATCCTCAGGTGATGGCGTTAAACTATTGGTTTACTTTTATGTCATGTGATGTCACCGAATACTGTGACTTTTCATTTTCTCTCGACTTATAGCAATTACAGAGGCAAATTGAAAGCATGTACTCATTGGAGCTGCTATCTATTGTACAAAGAGCACAAATGACTAAATTTAATATTCAGTCCGAGAGAAACGACTCCGCAATTTTCTGCTGAACAACTTGTACAAGTGATTTGTTCACGCCGATGAAACAAATCACTTCCTTCATCAAATCGAAATTGCCTGTAGAAATACAAAGTGAGCCAAACGCCAATTCTCAAAGGGATCACAGAACAACACGAAAAGAAATGTCTTGCTCAAGAATACAACGTGCTGTTCGCTCCGGAAATTGAACCCGCAATCTCGCGATCATGAGTGCAACATCCTCATCTCTAGATCACCCACTTTCCCTTGTAAAGCAATAAATAGAAATAAAATACTTTAATGATTCTCATTTTTTTCGTCATCTTCGCAAATCTAATGTAACCATCCTTTATCGAAAATATAGAAGGAAGAATAACTGTTATAAATTAAAGGAGACTTTTTAGAGAAAAACGTCATTTTATATTTTAACGAAATTCTGTTAAAATAATCGTGACGAAGCAATTAATTAATTAATTAATTAATTAGATAATTAAATAAAGAATTAATTAATCAAACAACAAAATATCAACAAAAAATTACAACACAAAAACATAAAACAAAAAACAAACGATCACACAAATACAAAACAATCACGGTAGAGATACCATCGACATTATTTTCATCATCATCATCGCCACCATCGTCATCATCATCATCATAATAACTCCCATAATGCCCCTCCTCCACCACACTCATCACCGCCACTGCCTCCACCGCCACCACCACCATCATCATCGTCATCATCATCTCCAATCCACAACCACTATCACCACCACCACCATCATCATAATCATCACCTTCATCTCATCATCATCAGCATCAGTTTCAGCAGCTGCTGGAGTAGCTGCACTGGTAATACCACCACCACCATATATATATCGAACCCCAGTACTCAACTGGTACTTGTTTTATGGACCCCAAATGGATGAAAGGAAATGTCGACCTCGGTAGCATTTGAACTCATAACTTAAAGACGGACGAGATGCCGCTAGACATTTTGTTCGGTGCAGAAACGCCCCACCCCAGTAATATTACGAGTAACATTCAGAATAATGACGAAACATCTTCGTGATTACTCGACCTGCTAGAAATAACAGCCAAAAGCTTTCTCCTTTAAATTCTATTGTAATGCTTTGGCGAAAGAATAGCACTTTCGTGAAAAATATGTGGGTTCCAGGTACTCGGAAACAGGGGCAGATTTTATGTGTGGATTGAATGTTATTTCTGGTCACGAGGTTAAACAAAAAAACAACGCAAAGCATCAACAAAAACTAATGGAATGAGTAACAACAACGGAACAATGGTCAACCCCAACACGAATAGGAAGCTAAGTGATGGCTTTATCTGCTAGAAATAGCAGCCTATTTTCTTTCAAGTACCACCGAAACGTTTTGGAGTAAACGGAATGATATGTAGCAGAAGTGTTGTCTGGTGTTAGTAATTCACAGGAAAGGGGGGGAATGAGATGGACACGGCTGAGATGCGTTTGATCGTCCGATCGTAACTCTACTATAAGTAGAAGAGGCATCTTGGGTTTAAAGGACGACAACATTAACACCAACATCAGCAATCATTAATAAGAATAACAATAACAATAATAATAATAATAATAATGATAATAATAATAATAATAATAATAATAATAATAATAATAATAAAATGATAATAATAATGATAATAATAATAATAATAATATCGTCACCATCAACGTCAACATATTAACACGTCAACAGGAAAATTTAAAGGAAGAAATAAAATCGAAAAGATTCTTTGAAAAATACACAAAATATAACGTTGTAAAGAGTAATCAATAAATAAGAATAGAGTGAATGACATTGTCAAAAGCAATATGAAAAATGGCGAATTTATTCAAAGGAGCA
>NC_069002.1:3023559-3028898 GCF_001194135.2 Octopus bimaculoides | reverse complement strand
AAATAAAAATAAGGAATATATATGTATGTACGTATGCACACACACGCACACACAATATATATATGCATACATTTATATATATATGTGTGTGTATACATATATGTATGCATATATACATACATATATGTATATATGTATATATGTATATATGTATGTATGCATATATATACACACACACTCATATATATATATATGTACGTATGCATATATATGAATATGTATTTATATGCATATGTATATGTAAATATGTATACATAAATATGCATATAGGTATATATACATTTACATATACATACATACGTACATACATACACACACACACACACACATATATATATATCATATAAATGAAGAACGGTAGAAAGCGAAACTGAAAGTGAAAGTAGAGATGAGAAAAAAGAAGAGTGGGAAACAGAAAACTAACACTGATAAATGAAAACTACAACAAATATTATATATGTAATATATAAATGTATAAATAAATGAGAAAAATATCAGATAATGGGAAGAAAAAGGAAGGATTAAAATGCCAGAAAGACATTTGAAGAAAATGGAAACAGGTAAATAATAAATCAGAAAATACACGGACGCACGAAATGTAATCACACACACACACACACACACACACACATACACACTCACACACACTGAGTTACACACAACCACACTCAGACATATGCCTTTCTATCTATCTATTGTATGTCTATCTTTCTATCTATCTGTTGATCTGTATATATTAGTGTTTGTACTATACGCTCTCTCTCTCGTACGCACACATATACACACACAAATATTTATGTATGCATATGCGTATATGTATGCATATATATGTATATGTATGTACATAAAAAATGGCTGTTGTGGAGTTGATGAGAGCATGTTGCTAGGTTTTGTAGTTTTACGCCATGTTTATAGAGGTGGTCATTGTTCAGCTGTGAAAAACAACTACTATTAAAAACAAAAACAGCAACGCGAAAGCAATCTCAGAACCAGAAATGGACTCTTGACTTAGGTTCTTGGTTTGCTAGAAATAATAGCTTGTTAAATCTTCAAATCATAAGGTCCGATTTTTAATCGAATGGATGGAAGGTGACATGGGGCAATGGAATAATTGAGACAATATGTCTCAGCAAACAAAGCAAAACAAAAAAGGAAGTGAACGACAGGATTGTCACGGACGGGACGTCTTCGTTGGAAGATGTATCCAATCAAATTTGTCTTGGGACGAGCAGAGAAAAACCCAGATTTTGCTATAGCTACGGAGGCAGTTGTCGTTGCTGCTGCTGCTGCTGCTGCTACCACTACCACTACTACTACTACTACTACTACTACTACTACTACTACTACTACTACTACTACTACTACTACCGCTGCTGCTGCTAGTGCTGTTGCTGCTGCTACTGCTGTGATTGCTAAAACCCTAACTGAGGTTGTAATAAAATCATGTGGTAGCAGGATAATGGCAATAATATCGATGATGATGATGATGACTAAGATTCTTAAAATCTTTTAATGATTTCTAACATCATCGTCATTCACAACAACAGTAATAATAATAATAATAATAATAATAATAATAATAATAATAATAATAATAATAATAATAATAATATTTTAAACAACCACAATGCTATGAATGATGATGATGTTGATGATGATGATGATAATAATGATACTAATGATAATAATTACAAGCGTATCGATATCAATCCGAGCAACGCAAATGTAATTCATATTAATTGATTGCAAGCTTTGTTTGTAAACAAAATGAGGAAATGTCGGCCGATTCATGCTGTGCTATAAAACAGCCAATGAAATATCATCTAAGATGTCAGCAGATACTCACTAATATTTTAAATGCCTTCTTTTTATTGTTACATAATGTGTAATCTCTACGTTAATTAATGATCCATTCGTTAATTATGAGTGATATGTTCGTTAAATTCAGTAAATGTTAGTTAACGTTAAAGGTTTTCTTTTTCTTGTTTTGTAATTTAGCTGCCGGGGAAGGTGATAGACGAGTATAGGGAAGTGAAGAGCTGTGAGTGGGACAAAACGAGTTGACCTTGTGGTATTTACTACGCCCCTATATGCCCTGTTGTTGAATACTGCATTGTTAGAATGTGTCTGTTATCGTTGGTAAAGTATTGTTTGTGCTTGCGGTCATTCTGTAATTGAGCAGATACTATAATAATTAAAATTAGTAAACGAACTAATAGAATACTAATTACAGATCCTGGCACAAGGCCAGAAATATCGGAGGAGGTAGTAAGTCGACTCCAGTGCTTAGTTGGTATTTGTTTTATCGACCCTGACAGACAAAGTCGGCCTCGGAAGAATTTGAACTGAGAAAATAAAGACGAAAGATATACTGCTACGCATTTCCTCCACGTCCTGCATTACCCCCGCCACGGTTCTGCCGGTTAGTCCTTCTTCCCCTAAGAGCTAGTATGATATTGGAGAGTACTGTAGTTCGCTTGAAGCATTGTGTATTGTTTGTAAAGAATAAAATATTTTGAATGGTACAACAATGCACTATAATACAAACAATGGGCTATATACCTGTTGTAATTTAGTCATCCATAGTCTGATAATATTTCGGAATAAAATTCCTTCTTCAGATATTCATAGATGGAGATATTGTTTTCAAATTTTGGCGCAAGGCCAGCAATTTCAGGGGAAGGGGCTAGTTGATGGCATCGACCTTAGTACACAACTGCTACATATTTCACCGAGCCCGAACGAATGAAAGGCAATGTCTACCTCGATGGTATTTGAACTCAGAACGTAAAGACGGACGAAATACCACTAAGAATTTTGTCCGGCGTGCTGACAATTCTGCCATCTTGTCGCCTCTGCTGGAACAAATATCATGACTTTTCATCAGACGCTGTAAGAATTTCTCTAATCCATCTCTGTAGACCGGTAATATATTATTACAATCTAGTATCCAAGACTTGAAAACTAATGTTATTGGTTTCCATATATAAATGAGAATATTTCATTACAGTTTCCCATAGATAATTTATTAGTTTTTCCATGGTATGGGCAGCAACTTCACTCAAAAGAATGTTTACAATATAGAAATTTAAAACTAGCAGTACTGCTTTCCATATTTAATATTGAGAAAATTTCATTACAGCTTCCCATAGTTAGTACATTAGTTCTCCACAGGGTGAGTAAAAATTGCACGTTATAGAATTTTTATCGAATTAAAATTGAAAATAGCATTACTGCTTTCCATACATAATTGTGAGAATATCATCGTAGGCTCCCATAGATAATTACAGTTTTCCATAGAGGGGGTTAGTAACTGTATTCCATAGAGATGTCTACCGTACAAAAATTGAAAAGCAATGTTTGTGTATTCCATACATAATTGAGAATATAACATAACAGTATCTCATGCATAATTCATTAGTTTTCCAAACACTGTGTAGCAATTCTTTTCCATAGTGAGCTTAAATTACAAAAACTGAAAATAAAAATATTACTGTTTTCCATACATCATTGAAAATATATCTCTACAGATTTCCATATATAATTGATTATGGTTTACCATAGAGTGTATACCAACAATCACTAATGTTCACTTAAATGTTTCTATATTAAACATGTTCACCTGTCAAGTTATTACAAACCTCACATCAAATGGCTGCGTGGTATGAGGCTTGCTTCCAAACCATATGGTTTCAGGTTTTGTCCTACTGCGTGGCACATTTGGCAGGTGTCTTCTACTATAGCCTCGGACCAACCAAAGCCTTGGTAGTGGATTTGCTTACATATATATATATACAAATTTCCACAAACGCTCGCACAAACGCACATATGTAATATATGTATGTGGTGATAGCATCTAGAATGTAGACATATGATGCGGAACAGGTAAGCACAGTTGTACTATATGTACATATGAACAATGGTAAATCGGAGGATTATGCACACGTTATGTAACCTTGCTGAATATAGTATATATGTTGATGACATGAGAGTAAACTGTTTTCATGGGTTGGGGGAAAAGGATATGGTTCAATTGGAAGAATGAATAAATAAGTGAATAAATAAATATCCCGGGAAATTATTGTAAGTTTGGAAGAAATATACAAAATCGACTATGGCGTTGAAGAGAATGTTGAGGATGATGGTGACAGGATGAAGCTGATTTTGATGAAGGTAGTGTTGCTGGTTGTCATGGTGATGATAAAAAAAGTGAGCATTGTCATGATGGTAGCGTTGGTAGCTGGCGATTGTGAGCACGATAAATCAACTGAGAGATTTTGTCAAAGAGTCACGCTCTTGAAAGTCATTAGGATTATCGACCGTCCCTTCACCATTCCTCAATGGAGTCCTCATACCGTAATCATCTTGATATTCCTCCTCCTCCTCCTCCTCATCATCGTCATCGTCGTCGTCATCATCATCATCACCACCGTTTTCATTTTACTTGTCATCGTTCTTTCTGCTGTCGTCACATTATTCCTATCAAAACCAACATTATTGTCAGTATATTCTTCCACCTCCGCTTCCAATATTATCACCCAAATCTTCTTCATCACTGTCGGTGTCACCCTCCTCTTCCTCCTCATCCTCCTCCTCCTCATCATCATCATCACCAACATCACCTTCATCATTTATTTATTTGTTTATTTATGCTCACGATCAAAAATCAAGATCGTTTCGCTCGCAAGCTTTCATAACTGAGATCGTCATTCATGGCCAAGAGAGATCACGATGTTCATCGTCATCATATTTACCGCTGTCATCATCACAATCACCACACCACGATAAACAAACCACCACCACCACCACCACCACCATCATCATAATCTTCTTCGCCTTCATCATCATCTTCTTCACCAACACCAACACCATATTCACATAGGCCGTGTCATTGTGATCAACATCACAATCAACTTCATCCTGATGCTCCTCCTCCACCGCCTCCCCCTCCTCCTCTTCCTCCTCCTGTTCCTTCTCATCATCAGCATCTTCAGGAACCTCAGCATCCCAGCATCCCCATCACATTCAGCATTGTTATCACAAAGACGATATCACATTCGTCAGCGTTAATGCCATTGTCATCTGTTTCACCGTCGTCATCCTCCACCTCCTAATCATCTCCGTTGCTGTCGTCGTCATCGTCATCGTTGCCACAAGTATCACCATCTTTATCAACGTCACCACCAATAACACCACCATCACCTTCAGTTACACCGCCATCATAATCAACATCACTACCATGATGACTAAAATAAACAAAAGAAACCAGAGCCTTTCATCTCGCTATCACCGTAATCATCTACATCATCAAAGCTATCCTTTATATCATGATATATATA
>NC_069002.1:3021431-3022174 GCF_001194135.2 Octopus bimaculoides | reverse complement strand
TATATATATATAATGTATGTTTGGTAAGTGTATCTATCCAGGGAAGACCTCAAGAAAATGTAAGCACAATAGACCTTATATATTGAATTTGGGATAGAGTAGAGAAACCGTGCACTCTGCCACAGTAACCAAGTTTGTGGAGATACCTGACAGCTGTTCAGGGACTGACATCAACTTGTTCTGCTATGTCAGAGGCCTTCCAACGAGGATTATCCTCCACACAAAGCGAAGGTTCCGGTCAGAGGTCCCTAGTCGATCTGGGCGGGGTCATGTGGACTCCTTCCTCTGTCTGGTGAATAGCACAATCACACTATTAACTGTGGAAAGCAGGATCCTAAAGTTTTCTGCGATTTTACGCTGGCGAAGTCCACCTTCACATTGACTCACAACACGGCCTCTTTGAAATTCGGACTAAGTTCTAAGGACTAACTTCTAAGGCTTCTTTAGTACATGGCATGATTAACCAGTCATAAAAAAATGTCAATCAATGAAAAAATATACCTTTTCAAGTTGAAATAAACATAGAACATTGTTTTATAGGATGTCTATTTACTTCTGTCACGTCTGTGTACATACATACATATATTCAGGCAATCATACTTGCATAAATACTTAATTATCATTATATATATGTATACATGTATGTATTTGTATATATGTATACATATATATTTATCTATATATATGTTTGTGTATGTATATAATGCATATATATTTATATATATGCATATATATATATATAT
>NC_069002.1:3016267-3020443 GCF_001194135.2 Octopus bimaculoides | reverse complement strand
ATATATATATATATATATATACTTGTATACGTATATATATATGTGTGTATGTGTATATGAATGTATATATATATATATATATATATATATATATATACGTGTGTATATGTGTGAAAATAAGTATTATGTATGTATACACACACACACCCACACACACAAACACACACACACACACATATATACATATATATATCATCACCGTCAGATACATGTTTTGATCAGAGATATCCTCTGTACACCAAATCGCTTTAGTTTTGTTGCAAGTGAAAGAGAAAAACGCGAGAATAATCTTTGTTTGGACTTGGTTGCAGAATCGAGGAAAATTCTGGGTGATGCAAATAGAAATTATACCTCAGTTGTCAGTGGAGCGTTGGGACCAGCAACACCGTCCCCCCCCCCACCAACAAGAACAGCAAGAACAACAACAACAGCAACAACAACAGCAACAACAACGATAGCAACAGAAAGACAAAAGAGAAAATACTGAGAGACAGAGTGAAACAGCAATAAATTCTTCGCAGAGTCTTTGACAGTCTGTTGTCAATAAATCTCAAGGCATATCTCTGATGACATGATAAACGTTGAAATTTGAAACGGTAATAATAATAATAATAATAATAATAATAATAATAATAATAATAATAATAATAATAATATTAATAATAATAATAATAATAATGATAATAATAATAATAATGATAATAATGATGATGATGATGATAATAATGACAATGACGAGATAATAATCACAATGATAAAAGAAATGGTGGTGATAATAAAAATAAAAATAATAATGATAATAATAATAATAATAATAATAATAATAATAATGATAATTTCAAATTTTTGCCACAAGGGTACCTTGGGGGAGATAGGGGTGAGTCGATTACATCGACCCCAGTGTTCAACTGGTAATTATTTTATCGACTCCGAAAGGATGAAAGGCAAAGTCGACCTCGACTCAGAATGTAGCAACGGGCGAAACACCGCTAAGCATTTCGTCCAGCGTTCTTACGATTCTGCCAGCTCACCGCCTTATATAATAATAATAATAATAATAATAATAATAATAATAATAATAATAATAATAAATATAATAATGATAATAACTGGGATGTTGATGGCACTAATCAATGCTCTCAATCACATTTATTTGATCGGTCACGAAACGACGAAAAATAAGTTTGGCCTCGATGGGATTTGAACTCAGAACTTAAGAAGCCTGAACAGTAGCAGAAGGTAATTTATCCCCCCATGCTCTAATGGTTCTACCAATGCATTGCCACAAAGTATCACTTCCAACAGCCGATAATACACTTCCGAAAAGAAATGGCGGAGTTATTCATATAGAAAGATTTGCCAATGACGATAAATTGTTACGCATCACGAACAAAACAAAAAAGAAAAAAGAAAAGAAAAGATAATAATAATGTCGTGTGATTTATGAATGGTTAAAGTGACGCAGAGAAATGCGTAGTCCAAACACTATCTCTTACACCTGTACGAAAATGATCAAACTATTGTTGGCTTGTCTGCACACCTAAAGATTCATTTCCGCAGAAAATACGGATATTTCGTGCCCCTTCCGATGCTGAAAAGCCTTTTTCAATCCATGCAACATGCAATGTCGGATATGGGGCTGAGTTAAGTTCACTTTAAAAAAATTATGTCGATATGAATTTAGCCCCTATGGAATAATGTAAAGAAAGCATAAAACACATTAAAATGTAAAAAAGAGTAATGCTAATTTTGCTTAAGTATTGAAAAAAGACCCCTCGAAGTGATTAGGACAAAAATGTGACAGGATTTTTCCCCCCAACCTCTTATTTCCAGTACAACAGAAGATGAAGATCCATCACAGACCACGGTAGAAAATCAATGTTCACAAGTGTTGCAATCGGTAGTGCTGTGAAGCTACATAATGAAAAATAGGACTAGTATAAAGATAATAATGCATAAAATACTGTTTTGTCTCAGATGTGATCCGACGCTCTAATCACATTCACCTGGAATTCGTTAATTTCATAATGACTAAAGTAACACACAACATGTATGAGAACAGAAGCGTAAACTTAAAAACAAAATCAGAATATATTCACACAAACGTTGTCTGATTTCTTTCTCACTAAAACAGAGAACTGTGTTTTTTTTTTATCTCTTCATCTTTGTAAAAGTAAACTAAAGTGATTGGAAAAAAATCAACAATGATGCAGGAAAATAATCAACAATGATTTAAAAAATGTATATTGGTTGAATTATATAATGAAAAAATTAAAATGTTAGCTTCTTATAATTATAATTTTTAATTCATAATACAATTCTTTTATCATAATTTTCGTTAGTACTGCGTTTATTTGCAGATGAATTATTATAATTATTATTGTTGCTGTTTAATCATTATTATTATTATTATTATCATTATTATTATTATTATTATTATTATTATTATTATTATTATTATTATTATTATTGTTGTCGTCGTTATTAATGCTGTTGTTGTTGTTTTTTTTCTGTTGTTGTTGTAATTGTTATTGTTGCTGGTTAAATCTGGATGTTGCCGTTTCGGGTGCTTTCATCTTGGCGGTTGTTTTTGTGCTATCGTTGTGGTCTTAGCTGATATTGTTGTTACATGTCATTGTTCTTGTTGCTGCTTTGATTATATTTGTAAATTATTTTGAATAAGGAGAGCATTAGCAAAACAATGATGAGAAAAATAATCACAAAATAAATAGAAAAAATAAACATACATATAAAAACGAAAAACATAGAAAACGAAAGAAAGCAGCAAACACACAAGTACAAACATTCTAAAAAAACATACTAACAAAAATATAAATAAACAATAATACAAACACTAAATAAAAAAGTAACAAAGACGGGAGAATGGTAAAAAAGAAACACACAAAATTGATAAAATAAATTGCATAAAAACAAGAAAAAGAATAAAATAAAATAGCTTCTAATAAGGAATTTTGTCATTTGCTAATATTTAGTTGGGATATGTTAAAATTTCTGTCAGTTTTGCTCTCGTTTTGGTTAATATCATTGACATCTAGTTGACATCTGCATATTATCTGAGCCAGCTCGCCACAGGGGTTTAGAAATAAATAAATAAATGAATAAATGAAATGAACGAATGCAAAAAGATTGAGAAATTGAGGGAATGAATGAAGGAAAGCAAAATGAAAGTTGGAAGGATTTGAGAAAGAAACGATAAACAAGATGAGAAATATATGATGTGGAATTATAGAAATGTGGCCAAACGTTGCCGTGGAATTCTCTCTCTTCTCACCTCTCTCTCTTTGTTTGTTTGTTTCTTTCTCTACATTATTAGTATATTTTTCTATCTTGTTACTAAACAATATACGTACATGGATAAATACATACATACATATGAACGTGTCTAGATATGCAACTGTATGCATGAGAATATATATATATAAAGCAAAACATACAAACCTGCACGTATACATACATACATACATACATACATACATACATACATACATGCAGATATCGACTCAGAATGTAGTAAGGGCGAAATAGCGTTAAGAAGAAGAAGAAGAAGAATAGGAGGAAAATCACAATGAATTGTAAAGAACAACTGGGAAGGAGAACCACTTTATGGCCAACACCTCACAATGCTCATCAGAGAAAAAGTAAGTCAAAATTAAGCCAAAAATTGCTTTAAAGATCCTTACAAAGAGCAGAAACTAATTTACTGGTTCTAATAGTACAGGCCAATGCCTAACGACAATTACTTGAAGAAGGAAATCATGGAAATAGATCCGAATCGCGGAATGCAAAATGTGCGACCAGCATAATAAGCTTATGGAATCTTTATTCACGATCATAATCCATATGCATGGCTTTTCTCGAAACAGCTGTAAGAGACACTATCGGTTTATATTCTCTCTCTAAATCAAAAGTTTTTCCAGTGACGCCAGATGTGCTACTCTATCGTCTGTTATTTTAATCTATAGCCATCCGCTCAGGCACCACAATTTTAGCTTCAGTTTAAGCCGGAGTTTTAGTGGTTAACCAAACTGAGCTTTCACAGTGCAGTTTTGTTACATTAGCCTCTCTCTCCCTCTCTCTTTCTGTGTGTGTGTGTGTGTGTATTTAAATATGCGCGTGTGTATGTATATATATATATATATATATATATATATATAT
>NC_069002.1:3015384-3016015 GCF_001194135.2 Octopus bimaculoides | reverse complement strand
TATATATATATATATGTATATGTATATATATATATATACATAAGTATATAAACATTTAGAAATAATAATGACGATTGGACACACACACACACATACACACACATATGAAACGTGGACTTTGAGTATATCGATGTGTACATGCGGTTACGCGTGTGGACTTGGCGTGTGCGTGTGCGTGTGTATGTGTGTATGTGAGTGTGCGTTTACGTGTGTCTACCCGCGCGCGCGTGTGTGTATGTTTGTGACAGCTAAGATCTATCGGCTGTTATCATGTGGTAACGATCGAAGGAGATTAAGCATTCACGTTTGCGATGTCTGTACATGATGTTTGCTCGAAATTTGCCGAGATTTTATGTAAAGATAGAGCGACAAAGTAGTGCTTGGAGTCTTGGATGAAATAGATTTGGTTCCCATGACACAGATTTTTCTATATCTTCGTAGATCACCGATATTTCTGCTGCTACAGTCGTACCACTACCGAATATGTATGTATGTGTTTGGGGTAGCGGATGTATGTAATACGTGTATATAGGCGTATGTGTTGCGCGTTTTGTACACACACACACACACACACACACACACACACACACACACACACACACACACACACACACACACACACACACACACA
>NC_069002.1:3011681-3014415 GCF_001194135.2 Octopus bimaculoides | reverse complement strand
AGAGAGAGAGAGAGAGAGAGAGAGAGAGAGAGAGAGAGAGAGAGAGAGAGAGAATGAAAAGGAGTTGAAAGGAATAAATTTGCAGATAAAGCGAAGATGAAAAGTGAGGTGTGCGTGTGTCTTGTTGTAACACACAATGATACTGACACGTGATAGAGAAAAGGAGACAAATATCTAGCATCTCCCACCTCCAGACACCCATACCCAGCCACCCACCGATTCATATTTTTGTCGTTTAAACGTATATTTTACATATAAAATATAACGCATTGTTTTTTTTTTATAATAAAAAAATCTTTGAAGAAACGGCAAGAGAGTCGGATTTTTTTTATAGTGTTCCAAACAGTGAATAATGAAAAAATATGAAATATGTTTGATATCAAATGATATAAAAAGAAGACCACAGTGTGTTGTTAATAAGCACACATACAAGCATCCATAGACTACGAAGTAGGATGCACATTATACCTTCGCGTTCGCCCTGCTAATCTGTTAGTAGTTGTTTTACAAGAAATATCTGCTCATGTTCAAATATTTGTTTTTATTATTATGTGTATATACACAGCAATGTTCCAAAATATCAAACGTCCATTGTTTTCATCCATGTAACTAACACTCAGATTGTCTGCATCTGTACATACATATATACATGCATACATACAATAAAAATATGCAAGACTTTCCTCAAGTTCCAAATGTGAATTTGTCTGTCTTAACCACATACCAAAGATTGGGACTTGTATCTTTGTTGGAAACCGGCTCCCTCCTAAGTGGAAGATTTATGATAATTAAAATATAGAAGAGACATACATGCATGTGCATACATATATAGAATATTAACCGAATAAAGAAAATATGGACCTCGGAACTCTCTGCATTCAATAAAAACGGTGGTCCACATTGTGTTTGAAGTACTCATACCAATATTTAGGCTACTTGATGAGAAACCAGCTCTTTCTCTATTGGCAAGAAATCTTGAAATAAAACAATAATGACATACATACATGCATCTATCTATCTGTCTGTCTGTCTGTCTGTCTGTCTGTCTGTCTGTCTGTCTGTCTGTCTGTCTGTCTGTCTGTCTGTCTAATGTAATATAATATGATATAATATAATATGCAGGTAGTTAGGGTAAATTTCAGCTGTTTCCTCTTGAAGCGTACCTACTTATTCCATTACTATAATCAATATGTATCCATGGTTACTGTTGTATGTAAATTGAAGCACACATCAAAATTGAGAATTATGGAAATACTATATACAGATTTGGGGAATGACAAAAACAGGAAAACAGAAATATTTTTGGTATTATTTATTTTCCATTACACGTGTTTCATTTGTTATCAGGAATTGTAAAGATATACATCTTATGTAGCTATGTAACGAATTTCAAATTAAAAATTTATCAAACAGAAGAAAACTAAAAATTGTTCCACTGTCTGAAGAATTTCTAGTAAATACCTTACGATTTTATATATCATGCAAATCATTTTAATTCCTATTAGCAAATGAAACACATGTAATGGGGAATAAAGGATAGCAAAATATTTCCATTTTCCCCTTTTGTTATCTACCTATCTATCTACCTACTACCTACCTATTATCTATCTATCTATCTATCTATCTATCTATCTATCTATCTATCTATCTATCTATCTATGCAGCTATGTATATATGTATGTGTGTATATGCATTATCTAGTTGGTCAGAGGCTATATAAGTGAATTAAAATCATAGTTACATATTTGTTTAAGGCACATATCTTGATAAGTGTCATGAGAACGACTCTAATCCCATAACACACTTTGCTTGCTTCCCAGTTAATAAATAGACGTTGAGAGTGTTATTTGATGACACTTAACTATCCGCATATTACTCTCTTAAAAACACTTAAGAGCTTGTATTTCTGTCAGATCCCTCATGGCAGATAAAACGCTAACACAAGACATGTAAAGCCATGCAACCATTATTGCCATTTGTGCGTTACACAGTAATTTAGAAATTACTAACTTTCTAAATGTCGTAAGATCTTTTGTGCACTAAGTCGGATGGGATTGGAAGCTGCTGATGGGATTGTTTCAACTGTATCAAAGAGAAAAACAATATTCTAAATGTACGGAGATCGATATCCATTGAACGGGTTCTAAAATTCATCGATGATGATCTCGGAAAGTGACTGAGGGCCATCGCCAAAAAACATATGCATCCACACACACACACACACATATATATATATATATACATACATACATACATACATACATTACTCTACTTCTGGTATTTGAGTACTCTTTTTTCCATCTTGTTTCACATTTATGTGCTTACTCCAGTGTATATATATATATATATGTATATATAGTTGAAGTTTACAGAAAAACAAAAGACGAAGACAGGTGCATGAACAACAAGCAATTGCATTAGTTTGACGCTCGGGAAAGTGAGAAAGTCTTTTACATTTCGAGCCTACGCTCTTCAACATAAAGGAACACGAGGAAATAAACAGAGAGAGAATAAAACAACTTGTGGGTTTAGCGATCAAACACAGTGATATATAGGCGTCTTCATAAGGTATCTTCGGCCTGATGACTAGCTAGCTGAGTATCACTCGTTGGGTAGTTATTACATCAGATGATCTGCTAGCTAGAAAACATATGTAGCCTGGATTTTCCTGTTCCATACCATCAATCTGGATGTGTGTGTGTGTATGTGCGCGCGTATAGATAAGTAGATAGGT
>NC_069002.1:3010818-3011365 GCF_001194135.2 Octopus bimaculoides | reverse complement strand
TATATATATATATATATATATATGTATATATACGTATATATCTCGCTACCTGTACAGCTATGTATGTATATATACGAATATATGTGTGCGTGTGCGTGCGTGTGTGTGTGCGAGTGTGTGGGTATAGGTTTATATATTTCAATATATAATGATATATATGTATTTTTGCAGATATATGTGTATTCATACACAAATGTATCTATCTTTATATTCATACATATATATGTGTGTTTGTGTGTGTGTGTGTGTATGTGCGCGCGTATAGATAAGTAGATAGGTATACACATACATACGTGTAGATGTGATTACATGCATTCACCCAACCACCAGCCCATCCATCCATTTTTCTATCCATCCATGGTTTAATACAATAATCAATTCAACCAATCATACACATACAACCCTACATTCATAGATCTATATCCTTGGATTTGTGTATAGCGCAACAATATGAAGATTGCAAAAAATAAAAACAAAAACAGGAAAAAGCTGTTTAGGAAACAAACGCATATATACATATATACATACATACATATATATATATATA
>NC_069002.1:3005931-3010047 GCF_001194135.2 Octopus bimaculoides | reverse complement strand
ATATATATATATATATATATATATATATATATATATATAGATATATATGTGCAATATATATACCTACGAATAAATGTGCGTGTGTGTAGAGGGAGAGTGACAGAAAGAGAGGGAGAGGGAGAAAGCGAGTTACATAATACACATCCACAAAGATATATGTAGGTACGTGCCTACAGATATATACTTGCATCAAAATTTAAATATAGGCATATACACATATACCTACAATTACAAATACTTAAATGCACACGCAAGCTACCACTCCCCTCCCCCACACGTATATAATCTATTTATACACGTGTGTGTATGTATAAATATACTCATTATTTACAATATATATAAATGTAATATAATAGACATAGGAGGCACTCAATGAAACAATGAAACATATATAGAACTTCATGCACCGCATGCAATTCTCTGGATATGAACAGAAAGATGAGAATCGGGTATACAAGGGAGCTAGAAAGAATTTAGATTGTATCAT
The DNA here is from genome assembly GCF_001194135.2 of Octopus bimaculoides. Lineage (NCBI taxonomy): Eukaryota > Metazoa > Mollusca > Cephalopoda > Octopoda > Octopodidae > Octopus > Octopus bimaculoides. The sequence continues at coordinate 3,009,560 of NC_069002.1, read as the reverse complement.
AAGTAATGATGCCAGTGGTATCTGCCCTTAATACAGAAGTAAAGACTGGAATAGTATACTCACACAATGACTCTCTCTAGATACAACAAAATTTGTTTCAACACACTAATTCACGTAAAGAATCTTTCAAACCAGATACAACAACGAAGTATATATATATATATATATATATATATATATATATATATATGTATATATATATATATATATATACACGACGGGTTTCTTTTCAGTTTCCGCCCACCAAATCCACTCACAAAGCTTTAGTCGGCCCGAGGCTATAGTAGAAGTCACTTGGCCATGGTGCCGTGTAGTAGGACTGAACCCGGAACCATTTTGTTTGGAAGCAAGCTTTTTTCCACACAGCCACTTATTTAGTTTATTTCAGGATTCCTTGCCAATAATACCCAGGGAATATTTTCAAATAATATGCGCTTAGGACATTACTGAGATCATATCTTTATTTTTTGGTACAAATGTTCAATTTAATTTCGCGGTAGGTAGGAGACGCATTTTGAACGTGGAATCAGAAAGGTTGTATGAAGCAGAACAATCCACGAGACAATGGTGTCATTGTCGAAATTAAATACCGCTCTTCTGTCTTTGGTATCTCAAACGCTCATATCTTGTAACCGCTTTGTCTTTTTATTGCATGTCACGTAATGGACATAGAGCAAAATTGTGGATAATTTAATTATGTAACAACAACAAAAGAACTCTAATCTAAAACTCAAACTCCAGAACAATATAAATATAATTCCTAGCTATTAAATGATTCTATTTTGAACCGTAAACATGCGGATAGATAAGAGACACATGACAGCGACATCCATTTGCATTTAAAGTGGAGGGGACAGAGAGTGTCCACTCACATAGAAAATATCAGTGTTAAACAGCCTTATTTAGAAGAGCATTTTACATTCTCATTTTTACTTTCTCCTCCCCATACGAAGCATGAGATAAACAAATTGAGAGAATAAAACAAACACTAGTCAACAGAGGGTGTTCCAACAATCTACTACACGAAGTCACAGAAGACTACAAGCTGCAACAGAACACAAAGGATACATCAAATACCATACCTATTAAAAATACACAAACCACGCTTAAAGTGTATTATAGGAATCAAATGTATAATACGAGAGAATGGACGAACACATTATGAAAAAGCTCATAAAAGAGAATGCATTACACAAGATGCATTACACCAAAGTATAAACGAACACTAATAACACAGAATGAAAACAATGAAATTAAAAACCACACCCGTAGGCTCGTAATGGACTAACAACAAAGACTAAATGCAATGAGTTACATCGCAGAACACAAAACGGAAACTAGATTGGTAAAGATTAGTGGACGACATATCTATACTCTGCAGAATTTCCCTTAGTATAAACGATTAATGATGGAAGCAATGCTCGTAAGGGAAGCACAATGTTAGGATACACATAGAGATAGCGTACACTGCTCACAAATAAAAATGAACGCATCACTGATGCTATATATATATATATATATATAACTTAACGGGCAAAGCTTCTAATACTTTTGTTAATATATTCACCTGCCGCATTGCCCCTGTTTACTACGAAAAAAAAAAAACCAGTAAAAAATAACTCCATATCTTTTTTAATGTTGATGTGTATTCCTATATCTTTTTTCTGTGATCAGAACAGTCGAAGCATGGAATAAACTATTTCTGTTGGTCCTTAGCTGTTTGAAACATATATCCTTCAAAAGATCCGTGATTCCTAAAATTGCTGCCACCATAACTGTTGTGTATGTGTACCTGGCCCTCTTCATGGCACTTCTATTCATTCCCTTCTCTGTCTTCTACCTGTTTTATTCTGTGCAATACGCATGCTCTTCTGGCTATCATTACTGTCTTCCCTTAGATATTGTCGCATTCTTTCATCCATTTCCGACGAATTGCAGTGCATCTGAGCACTGCATACAAAATACTATTATGGATATTGTAATAGTAGCGAGCTGGCAGAACGGTTAGCACGCCGGAAAAAATGCTTAGCGGCATTTCGTCCATATTTACGTTCTGAGTTTCAATTCCCCCAAGGTTCACTTTGCCTTTCCTCTTTTTGAGGTCGATGAAGTAAAGTACCAGTCAGAAACCACGTATTTGGCATGTCAAATAACATTTCGAAATTATTATCACATCAGATAAAAATGAAAACATACATACATAAAAATGAAAACATACATACATACATATAGATTTAACTATCTATCTATCTATCTATCTATCTATCTATCTATCTATCTATCTATCTATCTATCTATCTATCTATCTATGTGTGTGTCTGTATATGTATCTATATCTGTCAATTATCTATCTTCATATGTACAACAATAAAGAATATTAATTCCTGTCGTCAAATCCACAGTTGTTTTTAACTGTTTTATTGAATTAATAGACGATATTTCTGTCTTTTGCATCTCGACGTACAATCACAAAACGCACGCGAAAATACATACATACATAATACATAGACATACATAATACATAGACATACATATATATGTCGGTATGTGTGGTGATGGTGGTGGTGGTTGTGGTGATGGTGGTGGTGAGAAAGAAGTGTGTTACAAAACTCTTCGTATGCAAATTTTTCAAAGAACCGTTTAAAATAGCAATTGTTATGTATATGTGGTTCTACTACATGTCATGTGATAAGAATGTTTTCGCATATACACACCCGTTTCATATAAATGCGACACCCAAAGAACAAAGACTAAACGGACGTTAGTGAAACCGTGTAATAAGGATAATAATGCTTTCTGCTGTAAGCACAAGGCCTGAAATATGGAGGGAGGTGGGGTGCTAGTCGATTACACCGACCCCAGTCCTTCACTGGTACTTATTTCATCGACCCCGAAAGGAGGATGAAAGGGTAAGGGTCTTGGTCGGCCCGAGGCTATAGTAGAATACACTTGCCCAAGATTCCACGCTGTGGGACTGAACCCAGAACCATGTGGTTGAGAAGCAAGCTTCCTACCACACATCTACACGTGCACACACACACATACACACACACACACACACACACACACACACACACACACATTTTCGAATGTTATTTCGATAATATTCTACATTTGAACATAGGCACAAATCCGATTTGCAAAACAAACAAAAAACTAAACAAAAACTCAGCTTATAGAAGTGAGAATTGAACGGGAAACTTCCAATTCTTGCTATACCAAACACACCGGCGCATCCCAGCCACATTAAGGACACTCGTTCACACGCAGCTATTTTATATAATGATATAGATGCCAGCCTCAAGACACAGTTAGCGGTTATCTTGAAGAAACGTAAAGACTCAATGAGAACTATTGTATAATAATTTTATAGCTTACGGTATTACAGCATTGAGTTCAAAATCAAATATATAACAGGTATACGGCTACTTATTACATTGATGTCGATAAAGGACTTTGGCAATGTTCTTCGAAATATTCAATATGATCATTGTATTTATTATTCTATTCAGCATAAGACTGCTTATGCATATATATACATACAGCCGTACATATGATACATAACATATAAAAATACATGAAGTATAAAATAATATAATATAATATAATGATATATATATATATAAGAT
>NC_069002.1:2995661-3005531 GCF_001194135.2 Octopus bimaculoides | reverse complement strand
TATATATATCTTTATATATACATATATATGCATATATATATATATACATGTATACACACATGCACAAACGTATATATATGCATATATTTATGTAAAGATATATATCTATATATACACAAATATATACTTGTGTGTATGTGTGTATGTCTGCGTATGTATAGAAACGAAGTACAGAGATAAAGTATTACGTTTATTCAATACTTACACGTTTTTCAGAGACATTATCTGTTTTATAATAGAAGAAAATACCTTGCAAAACAGATTACACATATAGTTATAACCTACCTCTCTCTCCCTCCTCCCCCTCTCTCCACACACACACACACACACACACACACACACACACACATATATATGTATGTATAAAGATATATATGTATATGAATGTACGAATATTTACACGTAGGTATCTTTGGACGTACGTGCATTTGAGGCTCTCAATTAAAAGTCTACGAAGACAAGATCTTTTAGAATCATTTCAATGCATTGTGCTAAGTAGAGTCTGATATTTTTCCATTTTCACTTTGGATCTAATGTCAGCGAAATGATTAATGTTTCGCATCTCATGACTTCCCCACTTCAGGGGCTAATGTCCGAACTAGCAATGCTATTTCTGGTCCTCTTCTTCTCCTCCTCCTCCTCCTCCTTGTTTTTCATCATCATTGTCATCATCATCATCTTCTTCTTCTTCGCATTTTTGCAACACATTCACAGCATGGACTTAAATGGTGAATGTGTTGTATTCACGATAACGTGATCCTGGTTTCAATTCCCAGACATCGTGGTGCATTGTGTTCTTGAGCAAAACTCTTCACCTCACGTAGCTCCGATTTAATCACTTCCACACCTGACACGTGACACACGGGGCACCTGTTCAAACAACGATTTGATGGCGAGGAGTGAGCAAACATACTCATATACATTTGATCCCTATAAAAATATCATTTGTACAGGTCTTGCGGCAAAAGCTGGACACTCACACGTCGTCTTCGACGGGATGTCCATTATTATTATTATTATTATTATTATTATTATTATTATTATTATTATTATTATTATTATTATTATTAATGCGGTGAACTGGCAGAATCGTTACCTCGCCGGACAAAATGATTAGCGGCATTTCGTTCGTCTTTATGTTCTGAGTTCAAATTCTGTCGAGGTCGACTTTGCCTTTCATCCTTTCGGGTTCACTGAAATAAATACCAGTAGAGTGCGGGGGATCGATGGAATTGACTTACCACCTCCTCCACTAAAGTTGCTGGCCTTGCGCCAAAACTTGAAATCATCATAATTATTATCAAAGCAGCCTGCTAAAAATATTTACAGTGCTTTGTGATATTTCTTCGGAATGTTTAAATTTTGAGTTCGAATTCCACCGAAATCGACCTTGTCTTTCATTCATTTGGGAGTCGATTTGATGACCCTCAAAATTTGAAACCAGTTATCAGTTTAGACTATTTTCAAGATCATCCCGCCATCTTTCTTTGACAGGGAAGGACAGGCAGCCTTTATTTAACCCGTGCTGAAAGAGGTCTTGTGGCGGACAAGTTCCCATCAACTTTTCAAGTTCCAACTGGAAAAGCAGGTGAGAGTGGAGATTTAGAAGATCCATCCGTGACCATTCCGTAAATTTTGTCTTTTGTTTAGAACAGACAGTAAATTTAACAGTAATTGAATAAATGTCGTCTTTGTTTTATTTCAATGGTCAGACGTGATTGGAAGGATTCTTCGCTTTCGTTTCTAGCAGATCAGTCGAGCGACTGCCTAAATGCTTCTCCGGTTAACTCGTTTGGGTGGATTTTAGATCGATTATATCGATTACTTTGTCTGATACTTATTTTATCGATCTCTCCAGAAGGAAGAAAGTTAACGTCAAAGGCAAAGCACAAGAAATTTCACAAAGACACTCTATAATGCATTCGTTGTCATCTATTTGATTTTGCAGTGAAATTGCTATTCGTAAAACTAACATCTTTCGCTAATGGCGCTCGACTATCTTCTCAATTAACTCATAGCTTTTAATTTCTTTAACAACGGTTTTAATTTCTTAAGAGCGTACAAATGCATTGATAGAGACTCTTTCGTTGTACTATGGTTTCTAATTTATCAGCTTTGCAGAATAAAGCACCTCCACTATCACCATCACGGCCACCAATTTCCACTTCAACTACAACCATCACGGTATCGCCATCATCGACATCATCATCAAAGTCGTCGTCATCACTACCACCTACACCACCCACATTACCACCATCACCACCACCATCATCATCATCGTCGTCGATGTCGTAATTATCATCAACATCAACACCTCGACCACAACCACCAATACCACCCGCATTCACACCAAAACCACCACCACCACCACCATCATCATCATCATAATCATCATCGTCATCGTCGTCGTTGTCGTAATTATCATCATCATCAACCTCGTCGTCGTCGTCGTCGCCATCACCGCCACCAACACCCCCAGCATTACCTTCATCTTCATTATAATCATCGTCATCATCATCACCATCGTCGTCGTCGTTGTCATCGTCACCACCACACCACCGTCACCACCACACCACTGTCACCACCACACCACCGTCACAACAACAACAACAACAGCACCCACCTTGTTCTCCTTCTCCCCATCTTTCTCCTTCTACCCATCTTTCTCCTTCTCCCCATCTTTCTCCTCTTCCCACTCCTCCACCTCTTCCTCCCTTCCTCGCAGACTCCTCCTCGTCATCTTTATCATCCAACGCATAACTGCTTCTCTTTCTATTAATTTCTGAATTTCTTTTTCTTTTCTTTCTTTATTCTGAATAGTTTTGAATTTCGTATCGTTCGCAAGATTTTCGGCGAATCTACTTCTTGTGTGCGTCTGTGTTTTATTTCACTCTAACCATTAGTGTTAATAGCTGCCAATTTACTTTCACTTTAATTGTCACGTGTAATCATCTTGTTCATGTTAATTTCATTGTTGTTCTCTTCGTTATTGATGCTATTAAGCACGAGATTATATTTACTCTTGCTGCTGTTGTTGATGTTGTTGTTCCCTCTTCTGCTTCTTCTTCTGCTTCTCCTCTTCCTCCTCCGTTTTCATCATCATCATCTTCTTCTCCTCCTCCTTCTTCATCATCGTCGTTATCATCATCGTCATCGTCATCATCATCATCATAAGAAAATAAATTGCCGATCCGGCACAAGAACCGATAGAATAAATAAGTTCGAAAGAATACAAAATAAATATGGGGGGGGGGGGTCAAGGTGGTGCCCCAGCATGGCCGTTGTCTAATGACTGAAACAAGTAAAAGATATTTTTAAAAATTGAAAGAACCAACCAACATTCATATCGGTTATTATTAACAGTTATATGTCTTTCGATTTATAAGACAAGTTGTCACGTGGTTTGAGAGAAAGTGGAATGCTTCTTCTAATAGACGTAGCAGTTTCGTGGAAGCTTCAATTGTTTTCTCCAAACAAGATGCTGTCTGTCAATGGAAACTCTAAACCAAGCTAGACCTCTAAATACATTTATTATTAAATTGATTTCTAAACCATTCGTCCAGAAGTTTTCCCTATTTTTTTTTTAATTTTCATATTCAGATCTATTCTTGACTCAAACATAAAGTCTGTGATATCGTTTTAAAAGTAAAAGTAAAAGAAAAAAAATATATGTATATATTTCAAAATACAAACTGGAAGCTCTGAAATTATCAGGCAGGTTATCTAACCTTTAGCTGTGCATTTGAATAGAACGAATATTTACAGTTAAACGGGCGAGACTCAATAATTGTTATGTTCGTCTGAGAAGACACAATACAGTATACTTGAGGCTGAATATAAAACGATACAAAACAACAGCTATTTGTCTGTCACACCACAAGACACCGCCTCTATTCAATGCGTGCTTTCCATATTTATAAAGACTCACATACATGCATATATACGTGCATACATACATTTATATATTCATATATATACATTCAGAGACACGCACACACATATAAAAGCATACAAATATATATACATTTATATACATACATATCTCTCTCTCTCACTATATATATATATATATATATATATATATATACCTATCTGCCTGTTATTTTATTTCTGTCTGTCTGTCTGTCTGTCTCTCTCTCTCTCTCTCTCTTTCTCTCTCTCTCTCTCTCTCTCTATATATATATATATATAATGCTTTGCTTGCTTTATGTTTTCTGTTGTTGACGATTATAAAATCGTCAATATATACGTGTGTGTATGTGGATAAGTGTGTGTATGTGGATAAGTGTGCGCATTTATGTGGTGACGTATGTAAGTCTGTAACTGTAAGTTTCTGACAAACCCAGTGAAAGTAGTAAGAAGTATCAATATTCTTATGATTGTCATTGTGGTTGCTGTTGTTGTTGTCGTCGTTGTTGTTCGTTTATCGACACGTATTGCACATCACCTCCATAAGTTTGCTGTCATTTATATTGTTACTCAAAATAATATATTGAACATTTGTTGTCGTTATATAGATAAAGTAACCAGGTCCTTTGAAAGGAGGTTTGTCTTTCTCCATCTGCAGCCCTTAGAGGTTAAATTAGGGTTTGTTTAGGAAACATGCTTAAAAAAAAAGAAAGGTGACAGAAGATACTTCCTCTGCTGGAAAGAACAGCCAGTTATCTGCAGAATAGAACAGCCAAACTGCTAAATTTAGCAGCATCAGCAGAAGCAACGACAACAACAACAACACAGCGTTGTCCTCGGTGCTAACGATTTTTCAAGCCGGCCACCCTACAATTCGGACTACTACGGACGATAACGGTTTGAAGTTTTGGCACTTGGCTATCAGCTTTTGAGAAGAGGGCTAAGTTTATCGTATCGACCACAGTACCTGACCGGTACGTCGTTTATAGACCCCGAAAAGAAGAAAAGTAAAGGTGACCTTGGCAGAATTTGAGCTCAGAACGGAAAGGCGGACGAAATTCCTGCATGCTAACTGCTGCCCGGCATGCTAACTGTTCTGTCCGCTCCGCCGCCTTACTACTACTACTACTACTACTACTACTACTACTACTACTACTACTACTACTACTACTAGTAGTAGTAGTAGTAAAAGCAATGATAAAAACGATATAATCAACAGCTAAGTCCGAAAACTATACAAAGATCAGAAAAAGCAAGAAAACAACATCAGTAAACAAACAAATCAACACGCACCCACACATGTACCCACACATACATGTGCGCACGCACACATGCACAGACACATACGAACTCACCCGCATATATACGCACAGAGCTGCACATACACACACCCACAAATTAAATTAAAGAAACAAGTTAATCCAGAGTTAATGGATAGAAAGTTAAACCAAACGAAACCAAAGCGAAATTCAAAGTCAGAACGAACATCGAAACAGAAAATAATCAAAGAAAACAACGATAACAACAACAACAACAACAACAATAATTAAATAAATGAACAGTGATAATAATAACAAAAATAATGACAAAAGAATATTCGAGAACAGTTTAGAAAAGCAACAAACGGACAAAAAAATTATCAAAAAGATTTCTAAAAAAAAAAAAATCACTCATAAACAAAAGTACCCCCTTGCAAAAAAGAACAAAAAAAAAATTAAATGTCAAAGAAGAAACAGAAACAACACACAACAATGAAGAGAATCAAAGTAAAAATAAGGAAAGAAAGAAAAAGACGAGAAAAATAAGAAGAAAGTGAAAAAAAAAAATCCTGTGTAGGATTTGTTTAACACACAGAAATTTAATTATAAAGTAGCTAGCAAGAGCTTTTTGTTTTTCTTTTATTTTTAACCAATTACAACGATGAGAGAAACAGAATTTTGTTTGAAGCAATAAGCTATTAAATAGAGCAGATAAAGCAGAGAAAAAGTTAAAATAAGCCTCGGGTGTAACGTAGTATGCTGTATGGTCAATCCCACTCGTTATCGTTACTTCTTTATCGTTATTTTTACTATTATAAAAGGCGGTGGGTTGTGAGAGTTGTTGGTGTTGGAAAGCAACCTTGCAGCACACATTGGCTCTTTAAGGTTCTGGGTTCAATAACGCTTATGTTGACTTGTGTCTGCTCCTCATGTGGAGGGCGATGACATAAAGCACCGCTCAAATTTTTGGAGTTGATGTAACGGATTACGCCTCTTCGCTATAACAACTGACACTGTGCGAAAATTTAAAAACATAAATGTAGCGAGCTGGCAGAACCCTTAGAATGTCGAGCAAAATGGTTAGCAGCATTTGCTTTTTTTTTCCTCGCTTCCTCACGTTCTGAATTCGAAATGCGCCGAGGGTCTAGCTTGTCTTCATTTTTCTGGGGTCGATGAAGTAAGCTCCAATCACGTACTGGATTCGATGAAATCGACTGCTCCACCCGCTAAAATTGCTGGTCTTATACTAAAGTTTGAAATAATTAGTATTGTAGACACTGTGGGTTTACAGAATCGTTACAAGACGCCTTGCGTTATTTGCTCCAGTTCTGACCTCAAATGCTGCGATCTAATGGTGTTGTCTTCAAAGTAAGTTGACGCCATCTCACTTTACCTTCCGGCATCTCTTCTTAATTAGCTCTGCGCACTTATTTACCCCAGACCTCATCCCAGTATCTTGGCTGAATACTCTTACTGTTTGGACCAAAGAATCCAGGTCTTTCTCATTTTATATATAGCTTGAGGCCATCCATATAACGTATGTGTATTACTATTATCATTATTGTTGTTATTGTTGTTCTCGTGGGTGTTGTCCAGCAAAAGATCATTTCTAAAGCGATTCAGTTAATGCATGACAGGAAACGTCTCTTCTGCAATACAACCCCGACTGCACCGCATCCTTACCTCCAAATCCAAAACCACTGCAGCTTCCTCACCCCTGATGGCGTATTTCCACCACCACCACCACCTCCTTCCTCTTCTTCAACTAATCCTTTTGTCTTCAACCTAATTCTTCTGCTTTTTCTACAACTACTACCACTAGCACCACTACTTTTACTACTACTACTACTACTACTACTACTACTACTACTACTACTACTACTACTACTACTACTACCACCACCACCACCACCACCACCACCACACAGCGTTGTCCAAAGCAGCAACTTTTAAACCCCTATGCGAATTTCTAAAGTACCATCAGGGAAATTACTTTGAATAATAATAATAAATAAATAAATAAATAAATAAATAAATAAATAAAATATAAAGCACAAACAATCAAGAGAAGCGAAGATATTTTTGAAACGGCTACTTAGGAGAGCGACAGGGCACTTAACTGGATATCAACCCGGATAACGTTAAACCTCCAACCTTAAACCTATGGACTCAGAAGAGAAAACTAGCTTTCCTATGTATGAAACATGGCTTATTCTCCTTTCATAGTAGTCGTCGTCATCGTCACCATCGCCTCCTGCTGCTGGTGCTGCTGTTGTTGTTGATGCTGTTTCTACTACTACTACTATTACTGCTGCTACTGCTGCTGCTGCTGCTACTTCTTTTTCCTTGTTCATGTCCTTGTTCTTGTTATTCTTCTTTCCCTTCTTTTTCCTTCTTTTTTTCTTTGTCTCCTTCTTCGCTTCCTTCACCTTCTTTGTTTCCTCCTTTGCTTCCTCCTCCTTCTCCTCCTCCTCCTCCTCCTCCTACCGTCGTATCATTCCTTTTAGCTAACGAAGATATAAACTTTGTTTTCTTTCTCAATTTTTAACCAGTATTTAATGAGAATTAGATGCAAACGAACACACACACACACACACACACACACACACACACACACACACACACACAAATATATGTGGGGGGATACAAAAACGCGGGCTTCCATCCAGATTTCGTCAGTAAAATTCATTCACAAGACATGTGTTGCTCGTGAGAAATGCCTTGTGTAGACGCTTACCAAGGGAGCCACGCAGTGGGACCAAACACGAAACCGAGCGGGTGTAAAGGGACCTTCTTAACCACACAACCATCCCTGTGTCTATCTGCTGAAGCATCCTTAATAAATTAAACAGGAGTTATTAATCTGTATTGACCTGAGTTGTCACAACTCCGGTTAAAGATTATCCAAAGAAATACTGCTTGTCAGGCAAATCTATTCAGTTGGATTGTCCGTTGACATCCAGGTTTTATTCCTTTCATGAATATTTATAAAAGAGAAGAGGGAATATACTTTTGCAGCAGTCATCTTCCCAAGTGATGTTCCTCACTATTTTCTTCACCTCTGACACTAATTATGCTTTAGAATAAAGCTAATATTTTGCGAAAGCGTCAGACCACAATTGGGTTGTCATTAAACAAAAAGCTCAGAAGCATATATATATATATATATATATATATATATATGTATGTGTGTGTGTGTGTGCTTTTAGTGTCTCTAGGTATTTGTATACTTTTGTGACTAAGCCTGTTTGTATATCTATTTGCCTATTTTTTCATATACCTGTATAAATATGTGTATATATTGTATATTTTCACACACACACACACATACACACTCATATGAATTACTTTCTGAGTGTGTATGCTTATATATTTCCTTGTGTGTGTGTGTGTAACATCTATCTATCTTTCTCTATTTATCTACCTGTCTCTGTATGTGTGTGTATATATATATACATATATGTGTGTGTGTGTGTGTGTGTAGTATATATACACATACATACGTGTATATGCATACATATATATACATTTATGTATGTATATATATATATATATATATATACATCTATGTATATACGTATATATATATATATATATATATATATATATATATATATATATATATATGTATGTATGTACGTATGTGTGTATGTATATATGTAAATATGTTTGGTGGTTTAAAAACAACCTTAGCTACGAGACATTCACTTAATTAGACGTCGACGACTGGGTATCGGAACGGCTTCGCTACGTTATCTTCCGACAATTTTGCGACCTCCAGCAATGGGAAGTAGAATTGATTGATGCTCACGGGAAACGTCTGGTTTCATTCGTCTCATTAAAACAAAAAAGTAAAAAAAAAAAGAGACAAACATAGACAGAACTGTTTAAAGTTTAATCTTTTACTTATATAAGATTATATGCATAATGTATCGCCTTACCTAACCCCACCGCCTCCTGTGTGTCTGTAGCGATTTTCAAACTCGCTCTAAGTATGGTGTACCAATCAAGAGTTTAAAGATGAAATGATTTCATCACTTGATGCGGTCACTTCGACTGTCGCCGTCCGTCGAGAACGTCTTCGTCAAAACTTCCTTTCACAGTCTCTCTGCGAAGTACATAATAACACACAATGGCGAAGTGCTTTTTTTTATGTTATTATGTTTTTTTTTTTCGGGTGAAATAAAAATCCAAAATGTGGCTCGGAGAAAAAAATACCAGGATGTGGAATGTGGCTGGACACTCTCACTTCAGCATTCATTCATCATTCAGTGTACACAATATAAAGATTAGAGCTACTAATAGTTTGAAGACACCTGTTTAGGCGTGTGATCTCTTGGCTCTGGTCACATGGTCTTTTCTATTTAAAAATAAGATCGCTGGTCCTTTCTTTTCTTTTCTTTTTTTATTCATTCTTCTACACAGGCGTTCACTTTTGCATCAACCTTTCTCACTTTTTCGTTTTTCTCATGATCTCTCATGTACGAACGTCCTGATGTTCATATAGTTCAGAGTCTGGAGATTGCTTTGAGACACACGGTGCGTTATCAACGACGTCTTAGACAAAAGTCTTCACTGCAAGAAACTCGTAGAAACTCCCATCTTTATACTGCGAACATTAAACGATTTTTACCTCTCGAGACGCCTGCTTCTCAACCACACAGTTATATATATATATATATATATATATATATATATATAT
>NC_069002.1:2994635-2995165 GCF_001194135.2 Octopus bimaculoides | reverse complement strand
ATATATATATATATATATATATATATATATATATATATATATATATATATATACATATGTATGAGGAGTGTATGTTTATCTATCTAAATATCTACCTACCTACCTATGTCTCTCTCACTATATGTACATATATGTATATGCTTATGCTTACACACTCATATTCACACATACACACACACACACACACACACACATATATAAACAATAAGGATATATCTCCATATTCATATATTTAAATATGTGTGTGTGTAAGTGTGCGTACCTCCGTGCGTGCGTGCGTGCGTGTATGTGTGAGTATGTGTTTGTATGCATGTGTCTTGTACGTCCTTTGTATTATATGGACCTGAGCAGACGACCACTTTTGTTCCAGCAATTATTTTTCAGTTTGATAAGTTTGATTCTTTTTTATATTTCAACTAATTTTACGTCAAGGCGTGAATTGTCTGGCTTAAGTTTCATATTGAGCGACTGACTGAATCTATAAGTGCTGCTGTAGACGTGTATATATATATATATATATATATATATAT
>NC_069002.1:2985726-2993226 GCF_001194135.2 Octopus bimaculoides | reverse complement strand
TGTGTGTGTGTGTGTGTGTGTGTATGCAGCTTACAGAGCGATCATGTAGCTGGGTATGTACGTAGGTATGTATTTATATATGTATGAATGTACGTGCGTGCGTATTTATACACCTACGTCTGTATGTATATATGCATGCATACGTATGTATATATCTTGGTATGTATGACCGAACAGTATATATATACATACATGCATACATATATATACACACACACACACACACACATATATATATATATATATGTGTGTGCATAGGTATACGTATATATATGTGTGTTTGTGTGTGTGTGTGTGTTTGTGTGTGTGTGTGTATATGTATATATTTATATATATATATATATATATATATATATATATATATATATATATATATATATATACATATATATGTGCCTGTATAGAGAGATTTGTGTGAATCACTAACTCTGTGTATGTATTAATATTGAGCTCGTGGGCGTACGTGTGTATATATATACGCATGCATACACATATTTATATGAATGTATATACATATATACACACATATATATATATATATGTATACGTATAATATATATATATATACATATATATAAATATATATATATGGATATATAAATAAAGATATATATGCATATATACATATACATACATATTTGTGTATACGTTTATATATAGACATATGTATAAACATATATAAACATATTTACACACACAAACATATATATGCATGAGTTTCTGCGTAAATGTGTTGTCAGTTTCTGATTGGAAGTGATTGTATGTGTGGTCTGTGTGTGGGGTGGGGCTGTGGTATGTCACGTGGTTGGCTTTATGGCTAGTGTTGCTTTTTGTATGTGAAATTGTGTCTGTGTCTGTCTGTGTGAAGCGAAGCATTCAATTGCGAAAATGATTAAACTCCGCGATATACTGTCAGATATGCCAGACTTGGTAGCATTTAGGTTTGCAGTGAAGAATAAGTGGAGGAAGAAAGAGAGAAAGAAAGAAAGAGGGGAAGAAGAATGATAAGAATAAGAAGAAACGGAAGGAGGGGGAGAAGAATTAGAGAATAAAATGATAAAGAAAAAACATAAACGACGAAGAAGTAAAAGTAATGCTGCTGCTGCTGATGATAATGATGATGATAGAGTAGTAGTAGTAGTAGTAGTAGTAGTAGTAGTAGTAGTAGAAGAAGAAGAAGAAGAAGAAGAAGAAGAAGAAGAAGAAGAAAATGAAGATGAAGAAGAAGGTGAGGGTGGACAAAAATAGGGTGAAAAGGGAAAGAAGGAAAGAAGAAAAGACGAGGAATAAATAAAAAGACGAAAAAGAAAAAGTGGACGAAAAAGTAGAAGAATGAGAACATGATGGAGAAGAAGAAGAAACAGGAAAATAAAAGGAAAATATCAGCAACAATACAACAACAACAACGAAAGAGACTGAGGTGGAGAATTGGAGGAAGGAGAAAAAGCGAAAAATGGAAAAGAAGAAAAATAAATGAAAAATAGGTTGAAAGAAAATGAAAATGTATAAAAAGTTAAGAAAGAAAAGAATTGAAAGAAGTGAAAGAAGAATAATTACAAGGAAAGAAATAAAAAGGAACAATAAAACGCGGACATAAAGCAGGGAGATGAGGAGAGAGAGAGGGAGAGGGAGAGAGAGAGAGAGAGAGAGAGAGAGAGAGAGACAAAGAGACAGAGAGAGAGACAGAGAAAAGCAAACGAAATAGACTTCACCTTGAACACCCCAACGACCACCTCCAACATTAATAATGGTCTCAAGTTTTGGCGCAAGGCCAGCAATTTCCAGGTAGCGGGTGGTAAATGAATTACATACCCCGCACCAGTATTCAAATGGTACTTATTTTATCGATCCTGAACTGATAAATGCAAAAATTATTATTTATTATTTATATTATTTGCATTTGACGGATATTTGTTTTCATCTTGTTTGTTGTTAACACAATATTTTCCAACCACGGTGTATCCGCAAATATAAAAAAAATGGTAGTCAGGTTGGAACACATGATCATAAATAAACTTGACCTCGTGCTTATATCGTATTTCGAAGTCCAGAATAATGCCAGTCTATAATTTTACCATTAATCCTGTTTGAATGTCATGATCTATGTGTTTCTGAAATGGTTCTAATGAACAACTAATTGCGAGAGCGAAGAATTTCTCAGCTGGCAACGTTTTATGTTTCCAAAAGATTAATGTTGATTGGACATGACTTAAGAAGACGAAATATATTATATTACTGCCGACATATTTAAATTACAAAAATAAAGAGCAAAGCTGGACCGCGTGGGTGAATGTTTGCTCCAGACATTAGATTACAGTTCTGAGTTCATAAGGATCTACTTAGATGCAGTATTAGATCTTAATGAAATAAATCTCAGGTTAATGATTTTGTAGCCAGATACTAGATTAAATTAAACTACAGGCTTTTCCTTTAAACTTTTAGGTGGGGTCTTTATGAGTTTACAGAGCTTCTGAGACTGCTGTAAAAGAAAGAGGAAGGTATCTTAAACTGCAGGCCTGGTTAGATGCTTAAAACAGAACGATCTCCGCCAAATGCTGGTGCTCAACTAAAGTAAGAGATGGATTAAGCCTACCACTCAAGTAGGCACCTACAGCAGGATTTGAACTCAGAACTCAAGGAGCCAGACCAAATATCGCAAGGTATGCAGTCCGAAGTTCTTACAGTCCCGCCAATCAACCACATGAGTTTGATAGATTTTCCATCGAATCCGAAAAAGCTGAAATCAGTAAGATTTGAAAAAAGGAGTGTAGAAAGCCGGAACAATTATCGGCAAGAATTTTATTTTATATTTTAAGTATAGGATCCAATGGTTAAAAAAGAAAAGGATTTTCTTAGGATTGTGGGTTATGCCAGTTGGAATCGAAAACGAATATTAACGACTAAGGTATTTGTACATTATTTGGACCAAATATTGCAAAATATTTTATCCGCCGCACTATTAACGCTGCCATTTAACCTCAATACGACCGTAAATACTAGTTTAGACATTGGTTCAAGGCAAGAAGTGTTATCACAGCCATGTACTATAGATTATATAAACACTAGTGCTAGATCGGCACTTTACTTTGTCGACTACACTAAAATCAAAGGTAAAAATAAAATAAGCCTTTAATAGGCTTCGAACTCAGAACTCAAAGACGTCCATACATGACTGATGCTTTAACAATTTCTCCCAAACCCACAGAGACGCTAATTTTTCGTAGGCTAAATGCCACGACAAACCTGGAGTCGAGGGAGCGTTTCATTGAGGTCACGAATGGCGACGAAATGACTCCGACGAACCGAGCCATTTGATTATTGACGAAATGATTAATCAAAATGCCGTGAATCTGGGGAAAAACGATAACCGAACCGAGCGCTTGTGTGATACATATTCTATCAATCTCTCAAGGATGAAAAGCGAAACCGTCCTCAGTGCGATTTGAACACGGAACGCAGTGGATATCGATGTTAATTATACAATCTGTTACTGTTAAAATGTGAAATAGCAGCAGCTGCATAATGTTGAACAATATATGGCAGCATTGTTTGCTTATTCCTTTTATATGTTTCTCTAACAGAAGAAAAAATATATAATTGTGAGCATTTGCAATTATTCCAACTCAGCTTGTAAATCAGAACTGGATTCGTCAGTAGATTAAAGCTAGTTGTTAACGATAGGAAAGCGACAATAAATTCGCTGGTTGTTAACGATGGCAAAACGACAATAAAATCCTCAACGCAAGAAACTATAAAGTGTCAGTTAATGATCAGGTGATGTGTGATACTTGTGGTGATTAGCTAAATGTCTCGATTTCTTGCTTGATCTAATATTATTGAGAGTATTATAGTGTGCGTGTTTGGAAGAGAAAGACAGAAAGAGAGAGGGTGAGGAAAAGGAGAGGAGTGAGGGGGAAGAGAGAGGGTGAGGAAAAGGAGAGGAGTGAGGGGGAAGAGAGAAAGAATGAGAGTGTGACGGAGAGAATCATTGTTCTCTGAGAATTGAATATCTTCTCACGCGCTAAATACTCATTCGTGACATTGGCTCACTTTTTGAAGGATTGTGGGTAATAGACTCTCACATCAGCCTAAGTATTTTACTGGTATTTTATCTTCATCTACTTCGGATAGATGAAAGGTAAGAACTTGAAGGGATTTGAACACAGAACGCAAAAGTACTTGCGTCAATTATTTATTTCCAAAAGTGGCAAATTGAATCATTATTTTATTGGTACTTGGTTTTATCTACTTCGGATTGATGACTTAGAGAGTCCATCTTGGCGGTGTTTAAAGTCTGACTCAATCATTCATGCGCTAAATATTTATTTCTAAAACTAGCACAGTCTTGGAAAAAGATGTAGTCGATGATATAGTAGCAAAATGCTAAATACTTCATTTACTCCGAGTAATTCCGTTCAGGTTTCATTCGGCTTTCAATTCTTGATGGAACTGTTGGGGCAATGTCATGACAGACATTATAGCTGGGGTATTTTAAACTTGACAAAGTCAATTCATTCTCAGGCTTGATCACATCTGATTTCCCTCGAGGAGAAAGAAATGGAGAGAGGTGAATGAAGGGAGGAGAGGAAGTAACGAAGAATCACCCCTAGGACTTGATGGTACTTCATTTATCGACAATCGGTTGTATAAAAAGCAAAGCTGACTACGATGAAATTTGAAATCAGAATGTCAAAGTTCAAGTGCTAAATATAAATTTTCAAAATTTATTCTGTCAGGAGAAAGTAATAATTCTTCATGAAATTTTAATGTCATCTTCAATTGTTTTATTTTTTGCAAAAATGTTAAATTTCTAAATGCTAAATTTTCTACAAAATTCCATAGGTGTCAAGTTAAATTACATTAAGAAAATTGAAGAATAATTTCCCAAGTTTGTGCTTTATCATGTGATTAGCCAACCTCCTCTTAGGTCGTTTTGACTTTAATCATTCACGAATCTGTTGCTTAAATGTTTTACCAAAAAGTAAATCTATTTAAAGTCTACTTAAAAAGACGCTTAGTCGTGCTCAAAGGATTCAGACTTAGACTCTGATGCTTTTACTGGGGACCAATTCTACGGGGTAAAGAATGGCCATAAGAGGGAGCAAGTCGAGCAGATATGGAGGCAATTCTGCGGATAAGCAAATTAGATATATTACATATAACAGTTTGGGTATTAATTAGAAAATATGTATATATATATATATATATATATATATATATATATATATGTGTGTGTGTGTGTGTGTATACACACACAAAATGAGAGAAAAGTGGAGACTTTCAGACGATGAATATTTAAGTATACATAAATAGAGTTTCTAGTCTGTGTCAGTTCGGTCTATTAATATAAATATGTATATGTTATATTTTCTATTTCATAACCATATGAAATAGATGCTCTAAGGACAGAAACAGGTCCCTGAAAGAAGCATGACATGGTAGCGATGATGAGGGACAAGGACCGCTGGAGAGAACACGTCCATGGATCATGGGGATCTTACCCGCCCCCCCACATATATATATATATAGTTGAAATCTATAGAAAAACAAAAGACGAAGACAGATGTATAAACAATGAATACGTGTATTAGTTTGACGCTCGGGAAAATGAAAACGTCTTTTACGTTTCGAGCCTACGCTCTTCAACAAAAAGGATTAACAGAAAATAAACAGAGAGAGTGAAAGAAGACGTGTATGCATATAACTATTTAAAGGATCCAATTGAATCGAGATATTTTAATCATCAGGACTAATCGTAACAGAGATGAAGGAGTCAAAAAATATATATAGTATGAGAAAAAATCTTAGATGTTAAATTTTGGGTGTTCACTCGAAGAATAACGTATTTTTTCATGATTGATTTATCCATCAACAAAAGACACCTCTGAAATAGCTGTAGTGAATCTCAACCCATTTGCTTACACACACGCACACAGACACACTTATATGTATATATGTACGTCTCTGTGTATGTGTATGTATTGCTCTTATTTCCGGTAGATAATTACACAGCTTCTCTCTTAGGCTGTAATCAAAATTTTATAAATTGCCTTGTCATATCAATCAAGAAGGCTGTCACGTACGCTCTGCCGTCGATGAATATATAATACTAAATACGAAAAGTATCATTCTATATTTCTATGTATATCACTACGCCATATGTCAAATAATCTAGTTCTTTAACTACTATCAACCCGCCTTTCTCTCCTTTCTCAATTTATCTTGTTGCTGTTCGCAGTTGTTACTTGATACGGAGCAAACTTCTCTGTCAATACCTGTAATATATGGCGAACGTCAAGTGGCCATCGTATCTTCTTATTGACTTTCGAAAGGGATGATGACATAAGATATGTGAGTTCTCCATTAGTGTGCTCAACGCCTGTTTTATTCGATAAATGAAGTTTTATTATATATTTTTATAAGGGGCACAGAGTTTAGATTTTATATCATATTTTGCTTTTTACAAAGCTTATTTTCATATTTCGTTTTATGTTCTTAACCCGTTGTTTCATTTTATTTTCATAAAGATTTTTATAAAACTTTAAAATATAGTTATTGACGAATAACAAGGAAAACCCGGTAGGAAGAGCAGCAACAACAACAGCGACAACATCCAATCAAACAGAAAAGGGTTATCTGATAGAAGAATAAAAACCAAATGTTCTAGATTGATGTGAAGCTAGAAATAGCAACGACAATTAAGAAAAGAATAAAGAAAAATCGCCATAACAATCATGATGTAAAATGATAACAACGTTCCTTGTCGTTATTACGGTATGAAATATTTGATTAAATTTGAATTTATAGCGAATTTAAACAGAATTATATTTAATTGGTTAATTAGTTAATAATTAACAATAATTGAATAAAGCAATTAATTAATTAATTAATTAATTATTATTATTAGAAAACTATTCAGAATATTCAGAGAAATATGGAGAACTAAAACACAATATTTTTGATGTGACATGGAGGATTGATTGAAAATATGAAAACGTTAGCAAATTGGAAAACCAGAGGAGTGGCTGAATACAGAGCGGCATTCAATGTCCTTCAGTACTTTAAGCAAATTAGAAAGCTTCGTTCAGACTACAGGAAGTTTCTTCCAAATATTCTATTGTCATAAAAAAAATAATTCACGTTAGAAAATGAAGTTCTTGACAAAAGTATGTGTGAAATCGACGTGGTATGGTGACTTCAGTTTTAAATTTGTTTCTAGAGGTACTTGACCGGAGCTGTTCAGAGCTGAATGCGTATAATGTTAACAAACATATATAGGAAAACTTTACATGGGCATTCAAACAACATGAAATAGCAGCGAAACATCCGTTAACCCAACCCAGCTTTAGATAAAGCTTAGAATGTCGCAGCAAAAGAGTCAACCACCAGCATGCCGGGGTGGGAGTTGGAGGTGGGGTAAACCAAGATCAAAATGGTCTAATTATATCCAAAGACTCAGAAATATATATATATATATATATATATATATATATATATATA
>NC_069002.1:2984253-2985588 GCF_001194135.2 Octopus bimaculoides | reverse complement strand
TGTGTGTGTGTGTGTGTGTATGTGGGCTTCTTTCATTTCTGTCAACCAAATCCGCTCAAAAGGCTTTGATGGGCCCGAGGCTATAATAGAAGACATTTGACCAAGGTGCCACGCAGGGGAAACTGAACCTGGAACCATGTGGTTAGGAAGCAAGCTTTTTATCACACAGCTACATCTGCACCTATTAAGTGATGAACAGCCTTAATTGATTTTCGAACATTATTAGAGTCTTAGCAGAGATGTCTACATCTTCAGTAGATTTATATGATATAATGTAGCTTATATACATCAAATACATAATGTATATTCATATATTATATCATATATTTATTACGCAGTCTTATACTTCTATATACATATATATTAAATACATATACATGTGATATGTTGCATATTACGTAATATATACGCTCACACACACCCACAGATCCCACTCCATATATATATATATATATATATATATATATATGCATACATTTGCACATATATATATATATATGCATACATTTGCACACAATTATATTGCAACTTAATCATATCGTGACATTATTATAGATTCCAAAACTCAAGACACAATTTAACAACAAAAAAAAAAAACGAAATCTCATTATCATTGAATTTTGTGAATCTACACCATTATTAAGATTTTTACTATCCGTCATCATCACCATCATCATCATCATCATCATATCATCATCATCATCGTCGTTGTCGTCATCATAATTATTATCATTATCCTCATCATCAATGTTATTACTATTATTATTATTATTATTATTATTATTATTATTATTATTATTATTATTATTATTATTATTATTATTATTGTTATTACTGTTGTTATCATCATTATCTTTATCCTCATCTTGGCAAGGAAAAACAATTTTCAGAATATCTTACAAGATGATAGGATTGCTGAGGAATTCTCCTTGAATCAAATACACCCTCCGTTTGATCGCAATAATTATTAGGCATCCAAATGCAACCGAACTGTGAGGGAGTTTTGGTTGAATGACTTTTGGGGATTATCAAATTCAATATAAATTATTTTCAGAATAAAACCCTTTGATCTGTGGATAGTTTTGATGTAGATCAATGAACTGTGATGAGTATATAAATAGACAATGTATGCAGTTTGCTTTAGAATTCATTTGTGTAACTAGCTGAAAGATTCGTTTCTTAATTCATGGGTTAACATATAAGCATGTATGTATGTATGTATGCATATATATATATATATATATATGTACGTACTTATGCATCTATGTATGAGAGAAATATATGCATGTATGCGTGTATACATACATATATATACATATATATATATATATACAT
>NC_069002.1:2980904-2983065 GCF_001194135.2 Octopus bimaculoides | reverse complement strand
ATATATATATATATATATATATATATATATATATATATATATATACATACATATATACATGTATATATATATACATATATACAGTTATATATTCAAATATACTTACATGTATATACATATATGTATATGTTTATGTACATATATGTCTCTCTCTTCATGTCTGTTTCTCTTTGCGTCTCTCTCTTTGTTTGTCTGTATATCTGTCTGTTTGTCTGTCTGTCCGTCTCTGTCTCTGTCTCTCTCTGTCTGTCTGTCTGTCTGTCTCTCTCTCTCTCTCTCTCTGTATGTTTCTGCGTACGTGTGTCTTTGTGTTTGTGTGTGTGTATACGTATGACTGTTCCGTTACCATAGTTTTAACAAACATTATCGAACAGAAGACCAATCTCACCTGATGACAAAAGTAATTTTCTAACCACAGGCATGCGCCCATATTGTATTCAAGCAAAATTAATTGTATGTTATTTCTTTTCCATAAAAAAAAATACTTGTGTGTTTGTGTCTGTGTCTGCTTGAGGTTAAGGGTAGTGTTTGGGAGGTGTGTGTCGCAAGAAAATTCAATATGATAATCAATAACTTTCTTTTTTTATCCCCCCTCTATAAAGAAAATAGATTAAAAAATATTAAAATGAAATAAAAATAAAAATTAAAACAATAAACGTTAAACTGCCAGCCTTTCATTTTGAGCAGACTGAAAATTTGTAGCCAAACTGTCTAATTAATTAATAACATCCTTTATATAACTTGATAATCAGGAAGGAAACAAAATAATTAATAAAGAAAGATAGAAAGAGGGGAAAGAAAAAATGAGGGAGAAGAAAGAAAAAAATCCGTTTCAACTTTGACTTCATTTAGTGAGGTTGTTTCCCAAATTTACTCACCATTTTCAGTGGAACGTTTTTAATTCTGATCTTCCGACAGAAGAATGATCTCGACCTCGCAACAATCATCTTCACATCGAAGATTCGAGAAAACAATGAAGAGAAAAACAAAACAACGCAGATTATAGTAACTTTTCATATTTTGGTACGAGTCAGCGAGTTCAGGAAGTCAGATCTTCAAGGGAAGCAAGAGACGAGTTTGTTGTTAAAATAAAAGGAAAGAAGAAAAACAGAAACGAAAAAAGATGACGGTGGTTGATGGCGGCTGAGAGCAACGGTAGAGGGCGCCACTTACAATGATGCGTTGTATGCAGTTGCTTCCCTCCTTGAAGCTCTGAGCTCCCTCTCTCATGCTCTGAGCTCAAGTCCTACAACAAAATATTGCTTTGGTCGAATTTGTCATTCATTGCAGGAGAGTTCAGTAAATCAAGGGAAACAAGAGACCAGTCTGTGGTAAAAAGAAATACAGAAAAAAGAGAAAAAAAAGCAAACAAAAAAGAACAAAAGAAAGAAAGAAAATGGTGCAGGTATGGCTGTATGGTTAAGAAGCTTGTTTTGGAACCATGTGGTTTGTGTTTCAGGCTCACTGCGACGGCACCTTCAGTATCTTTTACTATAGCACCGGGTCGACCAATGTGTTGCGCGGGAATTTAATAGACGGAAACATACACACAGTCACGCACAAACGCACAAACAATTACGCGCACACAGACACACACAAACACACAATGCATGCGGTATATTCTCCACATCGTACAAATGATGTACCGCTCGCAGCGGCGCAGGAGTGAGTAGAGTTTCAAGGCTTTAACGGGGTCCCAGTAATCGAGATCAGTCATGCGTTCAATTCGTTTAGTGAGTGCCCTCTGGGTCGATTCAATTTTCGAGATGTTGTTTTGTATGGGGAGACCACAAAGGGCAGCAGTATTCGAAGTGTGACCGTCCAAAGGAGGCGAAAAGTGGAATGATGACACCTTGTTCTCTGGACCGGAAGGTTATTAAGGTCCAGGAGCTCATCCTACGAGCTATATCAACCTTATTGTTGATGTGGGCACTCCAACTGGGATTGTTATCAACAATTACACGTGGGTCTTGTCAACAATATATTCTCTCTCGTCAACGCATGAACATAGATAATCGAATGAAACTAAAGTGCATATATATATATATATATATATATATATATATATATATATGTGTGTGTGTGTGTGTGTGTGTGTGTGTGTATTCATATATACACACACACATCTATGCACACTCATATATATATATATATATATATA
>NC_069002.1:2978945-2980033 GCF_001194135.2 Octopus bimaculoides | reverse complement strand
ATATATATGTACGTGCAGGAGTAGCTGTGTGGTAAGTAGCCTGCTTACCAACCGCATGGTTCCGGGTTCAGTCCCACTGCGTGGCACGTTGGGCAAGTGTTTCTACTGTAATCTGGGGCCGACCAAAGCCTTGTGAGTGGATTTGGTAGACGGAAACTGAAAGGCTTACAAAGAATAAGTTCTGCTGTCGATTCGTTCGAGCAAATCGATCCCAGGACATTCTATGTAAGCCTAGTACTTATTATATCGGGCTCTTTTGCCGAACCGTTAAGTTACGTGATGGTAAGCACAGCATCATCGGTTGTTAAGCGATAGTGGTGGTACAAACACACACACACACACATATGCACACACATACATATACGACGGACTTCTTTCAGTTTCCGTCTACCAGATACATTCACAAGGCTTTGGTCTGCCCGAGGCTATAGTAGAAACCCAAGGTGCCACGCAGTAGGACTGAACCCGGGACCATGTGGTTGGAAAGCAAGCTACTTATCACACAGTCACTCCCGCGCCTACACACACACACACACACATACACACACACACACACACACACATTTATTCATACATATGCATACATATCTATCTATCTATAAATACGTATACAATCATAAACGCAACTCACAGAAACAAGCACACAAATATTAATACACACATGTGTATGATTATGCATAAGTATATTGAATTTATATGTATGTGCATACAAGTACACACATATACATACACACACAGACACAGACACACACAAAAACGCACACACACACACATATGCTTGTATGCATCTTTGAATATAAATCTATTTGCTCTCTTTCTCTGTATACGTATGTGTTTGCGCGTGTGTGCGTATGCGTTGATGTTCGTGTGCGGAATAAATTGTCTGCCAAGCTATCAAACGTTCCGAGTCATGGAGGCACCACTCCATTGAGTCGCAATGTAAGACTACTCAAGTACTCACAGCAGATTCCTTAATTATCTATTTATACTCCATCATGTGCTTCTTCGAAACGTTCAATGACTTTTCTTTTAAAAGCCTATTGTTAGTACAGTTGCGCAGAGCAAATCCGACATGCATCTGAGCGTAC
>NC_069002.1:2976763-2977879 GCF_001194135.2 Octopus bimaculoides | reverse complement strand
ATATAATATAATATAGGATAAAATCTTTATAAGAATTTATCAAGTAGTCAGCGTGAAAAAACCCATAAGGAAAAAAAAAACCATCGTTTTTTTCCGTAAATATATATAATTTATATAAGGGCATTAATGCCTCACGCTTAGAGGGACTAAATAAGTCAAAACTACCAAAAAATATGTGCTTATTTTTTGGTAGTTTTGACTTATTTAGTCCCTCTAAGCGTGAGGCTTTATTATATAGTAATGCCCTTATATAAATTATATATATATATATATATAGATACACACACATACATGTTTTTAAATGTAAACATATGTATACGCGTTAGAAAAACGCTTACCGATGAATATACATGATTATGTATTTATGTATATATGTATGTAGGTATGTATGTATCTATCTACATACACACATATATATATGTATATTTTCTAATAAAAGTATGTCTCTATGTAGGCATATATATATAGGGAACGATTGATGTACATATGTATTTATATATCTTACGCTGAACGATATCATTATATAATATTATCAGATAATATTTATACAAACACTTAGAAATACTTATATGGCTTACCTATTTCAATGCGCATCATCAACATACACAGATATGTGGTTTTAGTACTATAAACATTCCTCTGTTTCTATGGTAACCTCTACTGACTTTAACCAATGTGCGATAAAATACAAAGCTTCATTCGATATATGCCACTTTGTAGCTCGGATATGTTCACTTGGCAAAATCAATAATTCGTTTGCAGGCATACAGACACCCACACACATAAACGCACGTACACGGACAGATCTCCCAAAACACAAATAACCATTCGTTCGCGCGCGTGCACACACAGATATACACACATACACATATATATATATATATATATTAGTACATATATGTATAGGCAAGCGTATATGCACGTACGTATAATGTACATATATTTATAGATATATTATATATATTGTATATGTTATATAAATATATATACATATATATTGTATATATGTATATATTGTATATATATGTACTTTTATATATATACAAATATACATTGTATGTATATATATACATATATATTGTATATATGTATATATTGTATATATATGTACTTTTA
>NC_069002.1:2971545-2976658 GCF_001194135.2 Octopus bimaculoides | reverse complement strand
TATATATATATATATATATATATATATACATACATACATATAAATAAATATATACTGTATATATATATATATATATATATATATATATACACACGTATTCATAACGATGTAATGTGACTTTCAGAACGTTGTATGAGCGGGTTACTAACAGAGGGTAAATATTTCAATTGATAATACGCCCGTAGAACCAAAATGAAAGTAAAATTGGAAGAAATTGGACGAAATTTATGAAATTCGTAAAAACAAATTTAATTACTTTATGTTGACTAACAGACAGTCTTGTGAAGCGAGAGTCCAATTTTATCTGGAATTGCAAGCGTGTGTACATGTATTAGGTTTTCGCTTTAAAGTGGTACTGTCCCTGTGGTTTTTGATACGAATATGAAGATGTTGCTTGTAGCTTTCAGCGATCATATCAGCAGACATGTCTACTTACTACTTATTATATGGAAAATACTTCTTTTTTCTAGGATGTATTAAGTTTTTATTGTCCCATCGTTTCTTGAAAGTGTATTCTCTATGAGATCGCAGCTTCGATCAATCTTGACGATTGTGTGAATATTCAATTCAGAAATTCTATTCTACTATTCTATAACTGGTTTCAGCCAGAAGTTGTGGCCATGCTGGGACACTGCCATTTGTGCTAATGCTTGCATATTTGCGACTCATTTCCTTGCCCTGGTGAAGTAATGAATTGGAAAGAGCTGCAGTTCTTCATATTTCTTGTTTTGAACATCGGCCACGTGGAAGGAGAGGATATGTATATGTATATATATATATATATATATTGTGTGTGTGTATGTGTGTGTATTATTGTATATCTTTCGCATCTTCCCTCCAAGGTGTAGAATCTACTCTTTTAGCCTCACTCGCTAGCTCATCTGTTGCAACTTTCTTGGTGCAGTGGTGTTTGATAGTCTCAAGTGCTGCTGTTAATTTGACGTCTTATACAGACCATAATTGGGAGCAGCAGTCTAAGCAATTGTGTACAATTGTCCTCCATAGAATAAAAATGGTTTCCTTTTTCCGTGTTCTCAGAATCCAGCAAGTCAGTCGCCGGTATATTGTCAAAAATGTCACCAGCATATTTCCAGTTTCCAGAGTATTTTCTTGATCTTTGTGTAATACAGTAGCGTTCTTCCTAGAAACTGGCTGTACCGAAGTTCCTTGTGTGTTCTCTTGTCTTGGATGCTAACGACATATATTCTCCCCAAAGCATTTTTGCATGCAATGAAAATTTTTCATAGTTACTTATATTACAATTTTCAAGGATATTACTGCTTGATAACTTTGTTAACCTACGATATATTATTTGGTATCTTTTTTATCACATGAAATAATTATATGATCTCTGTATAGCGTCCATTTTCCCAACAATTTTGAGATAATTTCACATCCATTTAACTGAGATATTCCTATCTTATCAGAAGCACTCGAATATATTTTCGGATGTGTAGGCTTTACCAAAACGAACAGCAACCTCGCTTTCAATACTAATATTCAAACATTCCGTAGAGTTGCTGAAGCAGTAAAAGGAAGTGACAACCTTAACTGGATTATCATCATCTATTTTCTTTTTTTTGTCAGGTTTTGTCAATGATAGATTTCTACTAGGCTGAAGAACAAGTGCATTTTTTGTGATTCAGCGATATTCAAGTTTTGCTTGTTTTGGAAAACCTGTTTTAAAAAATCTTCTATTCTTTCGAGATAAAGAACGAAGAGCTGAAAGTCACCTGCGAAAGAAATAGTTTGCTCATTAAATGAAGCCTAGGTTTAATATAAACATCTAACATCAGTGCAAAGAACAAACATTCCCTTGAGTGAAACTACGCTTTGCACATTTTCTGTCATCAAATATTAAAAGTGTATTATATGTAGGACTGGAAAGAAAATCGTTCCCATTTTCTTGGCAGATTTTCCTGAGTATATAATTACAGGGTGGCCCAAAAGTAGGTTTGCAGTTATTCAACTATCTCTTTCGCATTCATATATTAACAGTTTCTAATACCATCTTGTGTACTAAAATTTCAGGCAAGCAGATAAACTTCGAGGAGACGTAAATGTAAAACAACGATAAACTGTTAAATGGGTGACGGTAAAAGACATAAATATATTTCTGGTCAGTAAAATAAACTTTAGTCATGATATGTCACATAGTTTGTACGAAAGAGAACTGGATACTTTAAATAAGATAGGTATATTGTTACATTTCTTAAGCCTGTTGTGGATTAAATGGAATAAAGACAGATTAAAGGAAATCATTACACAGAATAATAATCATAAACCACTCGTGTGAAGGAAACACTATATCAGAGAATGATTTTACCGCTGTTGAGATACCGCCGTAGAGGTTTTGAAGAAGCTAAATTAAATTAGATCATCGTATAATAGGCATAATAGTTAAATTGAGTCTATTAAAGTATAGTCTGAGTTGAGGAAATAAAAGTTTACAGCAAATTAGATGATGTTAAAAATAACGACGGCATATTTTATGGAATATTTTACGCTTCGGGAATGAATGGAAACAAAGTTTGTGTGAACGCCAAGAAAGAATAGAGAAAGAAATATAACTAAGGCAAACTAATTATCGGGGAAGTAAAGTATAATTAACACTTTTGGTCCTTCGCAGAATTCTAGGGTTCTGTGATAAGGAATTTATGCTATAAAGTGAATAAACTAAAATGTTTCTATTTATTTATCTCTCCAAATACAGTTTAATAACGACAAAATTATTTTACTATATTCTTCATTTACAAAATTAATTGAAACAAAGTAATTGAATTTCATCAGAATATTATTGGCACAAGAACGGCAATTTTGAGGGAGGGGTTAAATCGATTACATCAACCCCAGAGCTCAAATGGGACTCATTTTATCGACCCAAAACGGACGAAAGACAAAGTCAACTTCAGCAGAATTTGAACTCAGAACATGAAGACCGATGAAGCGCCGCTAAGAATTTTGTCCGCCGTGCTAACAATTCTTATTTCTTTACTACCCTCAAGGGGCTACACAGAGAGGGGACAAATATGCTAACAATTCTTATTTCTTTACTACCCTCAAGGGGCTACACAGAGGGGACAAATATGCTAACAATTCTGCCAACAAGCCGCCCTTGAGTAATAAAATATATCAATGTTTTCGGCACTCCGCACACTATCCATTGTCCTATGATATGAAGTTTAGGTTATAGAGTGATCTAAACCAAAATCTTTCTATTTATTTATCTCTCCACATCTAGTTGAATAAGTTACAAAGTTATTTTGCAAAATTCTTCATTCGCAAAATTAATTGAAACAAATGCAGTGTATTCAAACTGAAGTATATTAAGCAAAGATTTAAAGTGGAAATAAAGAAATGAAATATACAAATAAAAGCAGTTGTAAATATCTATATATATATAAACAACTAGGTTCGCACATTTACAAACAGGTCCGCTGTAAGTAAATTTATGAGTTGGAATTGACTATACGTAAATATATACGCAAATATAATTAAAAGAGTTGGACGAAGTAAAAGAATGGAGTAAAACATTGAAAAATATATACAACAAGAAAACAGATATGCACAAATATATATACAGAAGAGGTATGATTCAATGTGTAACAGTAGTACAAACATAAAAACATACATTCGAATAAACTGCATCAAACGACTAAGGTGGCGTGCAGTTTTCTTTGAAAGACAAGATGACAACCTAGAAAACAACTTCAAATAAGAATTTGAATCTAATAAATGGTTACCGAGAAATACGCCATTAGTAACATACAAAGAAGGTTGTATATTTTTTTTTCGTTAATGAATGAAATTTAAGAAACGTGTGAAATAGCTTCCGAGGAATTAGAACATCAAAATAAGTGGAATATAACACTGATGATTTCCGAAGTCGTAGTCTGGACACCCAGTTTATTTGAGAAATGGAAAACTAGCATTCATATATATATATATATATATATATATATATATGTATGTATCTGGGTATATATATATATATATATATATATATATATATACACTTATAAACATGTGGTAAATGATATATCTTTTTTAGCAGTATTAAAAATCACACGCATGTGCACACATGCACGCACAGAGGAGCGAATGCACGCAGAAAGACGCATATAGGCACAGAGGCTCATCAATATATGCACTCAGGCATTATACGCATCGCGTCGCATAAAGAAAAATCAAAAACAAACGAATGTAAAAACACAGCAAAAAACTATTGACAACAGAAAATACAATGGATCCGTGACAGTTGCAACAGTTATTACATCTGAAGAGATCGCAGAATGTGTGTTGAAATTCTTTCATGCTCACGAAAAATTATTAAAGAACTGATTATATCGAGAAACGGGTGCTATTATTGAGTTTATGCCGCTGCTAATATGCACTCATAACCATGTATATATATATATATATATATATATATATATATATATATATATATATACATACACACATATATATACATGGTTATGAATATATATGTATATATATATATATGTGTGTGTGAGTGCGCGCGCGCGCGCGTATAGTTAAGCTGAGGTGTTCTTGGTACATACGATAGATCAGGCGACATAAATTTTTTTTATCTATTTTTCACTTCAGCGATCGAGTACAGTAAGAATTTTTTCTGGCAATAGAGGAAATCGTCACCTTATAATTTAAGTCTCTTTAAAATATCATTTATATATTTAATGTTAAGTTCTGTTTTTCATGTTTATATACGCAAGCATTTACAAGCTTGACATGGCTGTGTGGTAAGAAGCTTGCTTTCCAACTATATATATCTTTTACTTGTTTTAGTCAGTAGATATCGGCCATTCTCGGGCACCGCCTTGAAGAATTTTTAGTCGACTGAATTGACCCCCACTACTTTTTTAAGCTTGGTACTGAAACAGATCTATCGATTTATTTTGCTGAACCGCAATGTTAAGGGGATTAACCATAGCCACACTGGTTGTCAAGAGGTGGTGGGTGAGACAAACATAAACGCAAAGGTACACACATACATACACACTTATACACGCATATACACATAAATACACCCCCATGTATGTATATATATATATATATATATATATATATATATGCAGAGAGAGAGAGAGAG
>NC_069002.1:2970385-2971177 GCF_001194135.2 Octopus bimaculoides | reverse complement strand
ATATATATATATATATATATATATATATATATATATATATACATAAGAACGATGATATTTCTAACAATATCGTTGATGGCCGCGAGCGTAAAGAAAGCTGTATAGGCAAATTTATAACATATATATACGTAACATATGGTATGATTACAAGCAGAGCAAATTCTAGCCATTTCTCCGCAGAATGAAAAAATGATGAACCTGAATCGATTTTCGAACCTTGTTGGGTTCACATCAGAGGCGTCTGCATCATTTTGACAATCTCCGGAGAAAAAAGCTGTGTATATATAAATATATCTCAAATATTGTTTTTTTTTTCTTAGGAAAAAGTTTTTGTTACACAGAGACAAAATTTAGATAACCACTGTTGATCGGGGTGATAGAAGATATTTGTCCAATGTACCTTGCAATGTGATTGACCCCAAAGCTACATAGCGCGGGTGCAAACTTCTGACTATATAGCTGCGACTGACGACAACATCTGTTTATAAAGAATGATTCATTAAGAATGGACAAAAGAAAAAAAATCCCGAACAGTAAACAAAACAGCGAAAACATCAGCAAAACAATTATTTGCTATGAAAATGAGACGCATTGGAACCTAACGGGATTTGATATCGCATCTTAATTAATGAAATAGACATAATTAAAAATGAATAGCTTAAATATATATAAGCTATAATAACAAATAGTAATTCGATTAAAAATGTTTACTATTTATATGGATAAAGGATTATATATCATTGTAAGTAATATATGGATACGTATATGTGTGTGTATACGTATAAATATATA
>NC_069002.1:2964951-2970370 GCF_001194135.2 Octopus bimaculoides | reverse complement strand
TATATATATATATATATATTTATATATATATGTATATATAAATATATATAGCTATATATGTAAATATATATCTGTAAACATTTATATGTGTATATATATGTGTGTGTGTGTGCACTCTCGCTCTCTTTGTCGTATTGTAAATATAATATTATGGCTGTGTGCTGTATTTGTTGTTAAATAAATATCAGTGATATATTATGTGATAGCAATGCTAAAACAATAAAGACATTGCTTGATAGCCAATTGTTGTTCATGTTATACAGAGTTGCTTATTCATGTTTTTTTTTCCGCAACGAACGTCATGTTATATCGATTTTCATTACACTCACAAACAAGTATGTTTGTGTATGTATGCATCGGATACTGCGTTGAAGGCTTTGCGAGTGTCTGCTGCTCTGAGCTCTGAGCTCGAACACCGTTCATGTAAAGTGTCTGTTTCATGCTTTCGTGTTTGTTAACCTATGTACATGTCTTGATTTGTGGATTGGCCAGCATGTCAGAGTTGCTTTGTATTTGCCCGTTTCATCTCTTTACGTTCTTGGCTCATATCACACCTCCTCTTACTTAAAAATCAAGCTGATCCTTCTCCCTGGTTAATCAGGGCAGAAAACATAACGCGTAGGAAATATTGAAGTTCTTTGCGCTTGCGTTCTTT
This sequence comes from Octopus bimaculoides, assembly GCF_001194135.2. Taxonomy (NCBI): domain Eukaryota; kingdom Metazoa; phylum Mollusca; class Cephalopoda; order Octopoda; family Octopodidae; genus Octopus; species Octopus bimaculoides. Next base: position 2,969,715 of record NC_069002.1, on the reverse strand, counting down.
TCGTTCGGTCCTTCTTTCTTCTCTCTTTCTCTCCATCTCCATAGATAGACGCAAAAATATACAAATATCGGTTTCAGAGTTTAGGCAAGGCACATGGCCTGTAAGTTCGGGTGTGGGTGGGAGAAATTCGATTCCATCGATTCCAGCACTCAAATGCTACTTATTTTATCGACCCGAAAGGTTAAAAGGCGAAGTCGACCTCGGCGGAATTTGGATTCAGAACGTAAAGACGGACGAAATACTGCTAAACATTTTGTTCGGCGTGCTAATGATTCTTCCAGCTCACCAACATACCAAATATATAATTGTACATTAAGAGTCATGATCGAACTCACGAAGATGTATTTACTTAACGACAACACTCCAGGTTCTCACAAACTATGCATAACCCCACCTCTCAACAGAGACTTGGAAGAAAAAACACACTCGTCGTACGTCCAAGAATCTGATGTATAGATACGTTTTCTCGTAAATCTGAGGACAATTGTAGAATTCTTTTGTAGGTTATGCATTTAGAATGTATGAGAAAATCCGTATTGCACAAAAAAGATTTAGAAAATAATATATGCATATACACAAACACATTTTCCCACGCAAACATTCATTCACACACGCAATGCATACATACTAACACTCATACATACATGCATACGTACATACATACATACATACATACGTTTGCTGGTTGATTTATGTATGTATGAATGTATGTATATACATTCATACATACATAAATCAACCAGCAAACGCACGCATTATAAATACAATCGTTAAGTGGTAAAAATATGCATGACTTTTCCTAGCTTCTAAATGTGAACTTGTTTTTGTCATCTACATTCCAACGATAGAGCTTTGTATCTTCGTTAGAAAGCAGCTCCTTCGAATAATTAATAATACAAGAGAATACATATATACAAGCAATCATTCATTCTTACATACATACTCACATGGATTTCTCGTCGTAAATTGGGGATAAGGAGAATATCTATGTAGAACTAATGAGAAACCCACAGCTTTCATATCCAGGCTATAGAATTTAATTTGTTTCAATTGTTAAACATGTACTGGGCTCTTAGTAACACTTCTGCTACAACATACCAACTGAACAAAAGAGACAGTGATGATAACATTAACTTATGTACATACAAATACACGTATGCAATTCAAAAATGCATACATACATTTATACGAACATTGATACACACTCGTATATATGTCCTGTCGAAAATTAGGGAAAAGAAGCATATCTATGGAGAGCTAATGAGAAACCTACATCTTTTATATCCAGGCTATAAATTCTCATTCGTTTCTATTATCATTGGTTTACTGAGTTCCGTAGCGATGCATCGGCATAAAAAAAACCAAAAAAAAAAACCAACTTAAAAGTGCCAAGGTTCTCTGAACAAGAACAGAGTTTGACCGATTCGCATTCTGAATTCACAATAACTGAAGTTTATACAGTGAATATTTGTAAAACATTTCAGAAATTATTCATTTCAGGTTCGCTGGTGAACATACGCGCACACATGCACTCATAATTATCAAGCTCGGGCACTTGTATAAGCTCGGAAAGTTGTATATTATATATTAATGAAAAAAGAAAAAAAAAATCCATCTGCTACATGAATGCATGTTTATTCGTATGCATGCACAAATCGGTAACCAGATGAGAGAACCACTGACCTTTAAAATTTTCATGACTTAAACCAAAGACCATTATTCATTTCTTGGTGATCTTATTGAAATTGAAATAGGAGAAATTTACATAGACTTTGACTAATGATCTGTCGATTCTACTGTATGCAGTCTTGGAATGATATTTATTTTAATGTAGAAAAGCAGGATAGAAATTTTCGCTGCATTTAGAGGGAATAGTTGATTATATCAACTCTAGTACTCGACTAGTTCTTTAGTTTATCGTCTGCGATGATGAACGTCAAAGACTTCGGTGAGATTTTAAGAAAGACTAGGAACACTTCGGCGTTATACGAACTCAGAACTTATTGAAATGAAACAAATGGCACAAGGCAATTTACCGGCGTGTAAAAATCATCGTATGAAGAGAGAAAATTAAAGAAGAGCTTTTATAGCTTTCAGTGACATCATCATAAAAGAAACACACAAGCGAAAAGGAAAATAAAAAAAAACAACTAGAAATGGAATATGAAATTCTAACAAAAATGAAAAGTGAAGAATGAAAAGAGGGCCTCAGGCAACATATTGTTGCTAAAGCACAAAGAATCTGTCGTTTGGAAAAGCTGCGAGATTTTCATTGAATAAAACAAACAATTTTTATATAATTCCAAAAATGATATTACAATTTTTAGCAGGCAATATGTAGAAAACATGATAGAAATCAATTCAGTGTCAAAAGCAAAAGAAATAGAAGATCTTTCAGGAGATGTTTGAAGAACTGACGGTTCAGAATGGGTGAGAACGCTTAAAACAATTCTTGAGAGAATTCACAACCAAACGAAATAACCGAGATATTATACAATAAAAATAACCGGAAGGCAACTGGAACTAGAGAATACCAAACTTCTGGAAGTTATATATATAAAAAAGTTTATGTGGTAACTCGAGTTGTTAGAAATAGCAGCCAAATCTCTGTCACATCGCATAACATGCTTAGCGGTATTTCGTATGTCTTATGTTCTGAGTTCAAATTCCACCGAGGTTGACTTAGCCTTTCCTCCTTTGGACGTCGATAAGTTAAGTACCAGTTGCGTACTGGGTTCGATCTAATCGATTGGCCCTCTTCTCCGAAATTTCGGACCTTGTGCCTAGTGTAGAAAAGAATATCTCGAAACCTTCACTTGCCCTAGGGCCCTGTTTGCGTCTTGGTGACTGCAGCAAACATGCAGATTAAAAGTAAATCAGAGCGATAATAATAATAATAATAATAATAATAATAATAATAATAATAATAATAATAATAATGTTACAGGTGTAAGTTTGCTGTTACAGTTTTAAAGTTTGCTGAAGTCCACTGATCAGGTTTGCCAATGCATAGAAGCACTCTCAGTTTCCACGGACAGATATTATGACAGAACAAATAAAGGAATAGCTGCTAAGCAGAAACCTAAAAGAAAACTACCAGAATGATAAACATAAAAACGATAGTAATAATAACAATAGAGCACGAATTAGTTCCAGACATACCGTCTTCGTGTGTTAGTTAAGTGAATTACATAGAGTCGATAAGAAAACTGGGGATATAATAAGATCATTCAGTTTATGTTTGCTGTAAACACGGACGTAGATGTCTCATGCAATTAGAAGATTATTATAAGATATCTACTATAAGCTAACACACGTAATTAAGTGACAATAAGAGCGTAGTATTTATACGATGGGGTGCTGAAAAGTTCTTGACTTTAAGGGTATCACGAAAGGCCTGGTTGGAGACCCAACCTTTTGAGTTTTCTTACAGGGCTTAGAAAAACTGACGAAGAGGGAAATATGTTGAATAAAATCATAATTAGCTTATCCTTTTCTATTTTCTTTTAGCAAACGCCATGAACTTTTCAGCATGCTCCTATAACCACAAAGAATAAACCAAATAAGAAGCACTCGTCTGCCTTGTCGGAGAACAGAATATATGAAATAGAGACGGAGGTATATTCAATCCATGGCCATTTGTTGTCACCCTTTGAAATACTGGTACAATAGAAACAGGAAGAAAGAGTGAGAGAAAGTTGTGGTGAAAGAGTACAGCAGGGTTGGCCACCATCCCCTGCCGGAGCCTCGTGGCCCTTTAGGTGTTTTCGCTCAGTAAACACTCAAAACGCTCGGTTTAGGAATCGAAACCACAATTCAACGACCGCGTGTCCGCTGCCCTAACCACTGGGACATTGCGCCTCTACATCGCACAGTAATATATACAATGATACACAGAAAAAGCACAGGAAAAGGTTTGTTTGATATTTAGAAAAATGGCAGAAAGAGAAACCTTATCACGAAGCAGGGGATATGTATAAAGTTTTATTAGCTGATTAGCTGAGAATAATATAGGAATTATTGAAGTGCTTAGTGGGTTTTTACGCGCGCGACCACACACACACACACACACACACACACACACACACACAAACACACACACACATATAGCAGACACATTTACACATGCAGACACTTAGATATTAAATCAATATGTAATATGTATATACACATGTGTATGTACACATACACACGCACACACACGTACACACACATATATGCGTGATGTGTGTGTATGCGTATAAGTTTTTATACATTTATGCTGCATGAGTTTGGTTGTGTATATGTATACCTGTTTATACATAGATACATATAGAAGTGTCTCTCTCCTTCACTCTCTTTCCCTCGTTCTATATATATATATATATATATATATGTGCATATATACACGCGCGTGCGCGAGTATATCGTATTTAGAGTTTCGTTATTAGGAACATTAAGATATGGCTTTCTCTCTGCCTTCATTTCTCTTGGATCGCATGTTTAAATATTACCGAAAATACTTTTGGATAATTAATGTTGTCTTTCCACAATGCTTTCATCTTTCGCTTCCCTGTATTCTTGAGGAAGTTCCGAGTACGCCAAATCGCCATTGATTCCGCCGCACCGGCCACCTCCTACACAACCGCCAACAGCTTGAGGAGCATCGAGTTGAGATTGTAAGAAAGTTACCAAGTTGTGTTGATAGTCACACGCGTGCACACGCACACACACAGATATATGTATACGTGTATACACTATCAGATATATGTATATATATATATA
>NC_069002.1:2962691-2964186 GCF_001194135.2 Octopus bimaculoides | reverse complement strand
ATATATATATATATAGATGAGGGTGGCTTATTAACAATTGGAACCTAAAAGCAAAATTAACAGAGGTCTAGTGACCTACCCCTCTTTGTCAGACAGTAAGTTTAGTGCTTTGGTGGGTCTAGAGCTCACTTAACTGTTATTTTAACATAAGCGATGCTTGTCAGTACCCTCCGCCATTTTATGACCTCCATACATACATAATACATACATGCATGCATGCATATATATATATATACATATATGTATTTATGTATGTATGGTTATGTGTGAGTGTGGTTTTGTGTATACATTCACCTAAAGTCATACACGCGCGTGTACATACGTAGACACATGTAAATGATTGATTTTCTCAAAACATTGTCAAAATTATAGCCAAAGCAAAACGTGTGTTTCTCTACTCAGCAGCTATTCCACCTTATAACATGTACCTCTTTCTCTTTCTCCGCTATTTCCTTCACTCCATTCCTTCTTTCTCTCAGCCTCTGTCTCTTTCACCTCTCTCCCATTAACCTTCTTTCCACGTTCTCTCTCTCTCTCTCTCTCTCTCTCATACTGTTTAGCTGTCTCTCTCTCTTTCTCTCTTTTAATATCCAACCAAGATATTTTACCTATTTGCATAGGTGTTGCAATTACTGTCAACTCTAATAGCGTAATTTCAAGTACTTCTAGTTGATGATAAAAATATATGATTCAAAGCTACCGTAGAATGTTAAGAATAATTGCTAATGCAATTATCACAAATATATAATTATCTGTCTGGTTATATCCTCACCCCCACCTCATCCAACCCACATCGATCAAGGAGGCCCAGTTGCTGCCGGGCATGCGCGACTATGCAGTAATTCACGTATTCATTTATTTAACTTCTTCTTGTTCCTCCTCTTCCTCTTGTTGTTGTTGTTCTTTTTCTTTTTGTTCTTCCTCGTTTCCTTCTGTTTTTTCTTCTTTTTACTCCTTTATATATTCTCCTCTTCCTCCTGTCTGTTCCTCTTGGTCATCATCACCACCACCACCACCATCATCATCATCATCATCATCAGCAGCAGCAGCAGCAGCATCACTACCAGCAGCAGCTTCACCACCACCAGTATTATGGTCATCATCTTTTCCTTCTCTTTCTTCCATGTAGGCGCATATAGAAAAGGCAGATAGAGAGGTAGAGATGAAAGGAAAAAGAAAGACAGAGAGAAAAAAGGGAAGAGAGAGAAAGAGAGAGAGAGAGAGAAAGAGAGAGATAGAGAGAAAGAGAGAGATAGAGAGAAAGAGAGAGAAAGAGAAAGAGAGAGAGAATGAGAAAGAGAGAAGGATGGTATAGGCCCTGAGAGCCTCCTTGCGTTTCCGCTTGCCAACTTGTTCGTTGTCATGGAATGTGACCACCTGAAATAGGCGGCAACTGCGTCAAGAGTTACCGACTTTAGTGGTGTTCATTTTGTTTCTTTCCTTTCGGCTGAATCGGAAGAAACTGTTTTCGTTTTCTGTTGACAGTGGGCAAGAC
>NC_069002.1:2958443-2961898 GCF_001194135.2 Octopus bimaculoides | reverse complement strand
CTCTCTCTCTCTCTCTCTCTCTCTCTCTCTCTCTCTCTCTCTCTCTCCAATCACAATTTCTGCGAAAGGTCAAGAGAACATATTTCCCAATTAACCCCAAACTAAGTGCACTGCAGTCTAAGGCCTTTTTTAAAACGTGTTTTAACGACAAAATGTAATTGTTTTCTGATATATGTTTCAAGGATTATACATTTTCTGGGGGAGACGACTTCATATTTTATATCATGTTTTAGTATTTTCATTCCTTAGACTCCAGCCATGCTGGGGCACCGCCTTGAAAAATTTTAGTTGAATAGATCGATCCCAGTACTTTGTTCTTTTATCAAGTCTGATACCTATTCTATCGCAAACTATCGCCGATCCCCTAGGCCACGAGTACGTAAACAAGCCAACACCGGGTGTCAAGCGGTGGTGAGGGACAAACAGAGGGACAAAGACACACACACACACACACATACACACACATCGTCGTATACGGCAGGCCTTGCTTCTTTCAGTTTGCATCTACCAAATCCCCTCAGAAGGCTTTGGTGGGTGCGAGGCTATAGTAGAAGACATTTGCCTAAGGATTTGCTCGACTAAAAGGCGGTGCTCCTGCATGGCTACAGTCAAATGACAAACAAATGAAAGAGTGAAAAGAGAGTACGTTTGTATATTGTGGGTTTGATCTGAAAACGTAATATAATACAAATGACGTAACTAAAAGCAGCAAAGTATTTTGTTCGATGCACTCCCGATTCAATAGTAATAGAACGAAGGAATGTAGTAATAAAGTCGGTAAGGAAAGAAAAGATGGCAAAAAACAAATCAAACAAACAAACGGAATAGAAAAGATGTAGACGACAGAATGAGAGAAACGGAGTAAAATAGATAGAGGTGTGTGTGCGAATGAGTGTGTTTGTGTGTGAGAGAGGAGGAGAGAGAGGGAAAGAGAGGGGGAGAGGGGGGAGATGGAGAAAGAATGATAGAGAGAAAAGACGACAGGAAGATATAAACAATAGGGCAGTAATTAACAAGAAAAAAGATGGCAAGATAGAAAGAAAGTGAGAAAGAATAAGAGAGAGAGAGAGAGAGAGAGAGAGAGAGAGAGGGGGGGGGGAGAGATTGAGAGATAGAAAGAGACATGCGGATATATAGAGAATACCGTCGGATAGAGCGACAGGTATATATAAACAGATAGATAGATAGATAGATAGGTAGATAAATAAAGAGAGAGAGTGAGTGGGGTGGAGACAGCTGAGAAGGAGAAAGGGGGAGGGATAGTCAGTGGTATCAAGCATCAAGAATGGCAATAAAAGAGTGAAAATGTAGTTACATCTATCTTCACGCAGAGAAAATTTAGAGTAAATAACTTCGATCATGGAAACAATGTCGAAATGTCGTGTTAGTAATGGCGGAAAAATAAGAAGAAACATGGCGGAAAAGACAAAGGAACGAGAAGACAAAGGAAACGAAGATGAGGACGACGATGACAATGACAAAACTGTAAAAGAAGGAAAAGAAGGAAAGGTTGTAGTAGTAGTAGTGGCAGACGAAAGAGAAGTAGTAGTAGTAGTAGTAGTAAAAGGCGGCGGAGAAGGAGAAGGATGAGAAGAAGAAGAAGAAGAAGAAGAAGAAGAAGAAGAAGAAGAAGAAGAAGAAGAAGAAGAAGAAGGGAATTGCATGGTTAAAGAATATAGTATGGTGTTAAATATAAACGATACAATACAATAAGAAGTGACGATATTAGCCAGAAACAACAGCAATGACATCAACAATGACGGTTACAACAACTATAATAACAACAACAACAACAACGACTACATGGACAATAACAACTATAACAGCAACGATGACAGCGAGGCCAACATAGATAATTAAGAATCAATAAGGGATCTGTTATATGGTTGTTTGAGTTGCTAGAGGCATCGGATAAATCTGCTTCAGATTATACCCTAAGGTTTCGAGGAAATAATGGTCATTTTGCATAATGTAGTCTAAGACCGTGCTACTCAAAGTTGTGGTCCGCTGACCGGTGCCGGTCTGTTCCGCGAGCCATCAGCTGCCGGGACGCGGCGAGTTTCCAGAGAAGAAAGAAACATTATAAGATGCTTATAAGAATGCTTACGTAATATTGTGATATTTGTTTATAAAATAAATATACAATAAAAAAAATTGTCCTGATGTTTACAAAGGGGGAGGTAAGCACCTCCACGCAGCAAAGCCAGCATCCTGAGACTAGTTTCTGAGTCATTGCTCGTCATCAGTTTGGCTTTGAGGTGCTTCCTAGGGATAAATAGCAGTAGTATTATTCCCTTTCATGGGACTGTCACATTAAGTTGACAACATACCGCCATTTATTATATATATTGTTTCCAGTATAAATCAATTACATATATATAGATACATATATACATATACATATATATAATTACATACGAATATGTAGAAGTGTATATATCTAAATATACTCATCTATAAGTGCATATCATTATATATACATTTAATGATGTATGTTTATATACGGCTGCCAATCAGCCTTGTCTAGACGGAAGACAAATCTTAAAAAGCCCAAAAGATTGGAGAGAGAATATGTAAGCACTGAGTGGCAAATTTAAACTGAAATTTCATAATTTAGTTTTTTTATGGAAACACACATATACATAGACATTCATACACACGAGACACACTTACTCAAGTGCATATACGCAAACGATCTCAAATATATACAACCAGAGATATATACACTTCCATACGTATACACACAGTATGTATGTATGCATATATATATATATATATATGTATGTATATGTGTATATATGTAGGTATTTTAATTTCACTTTCCCCTTTTGTTTATATCTGCACACACACACACACACACACACACACACGAACATGAGGTCGCAAGAAAGAACTTATGCCCAGGTCCGCAAGCTAAAAAACATATTTATTACATTCACTCACCGCCAAACATATTTTTACTAATAACCATACACAAAAACGCACTTATGTACGTACATATATATATATGTGTGTGTGTGTGTGTGTGTGTGTGTGTGTGTGTGTGTGTTCGTGTAGAAATATAAATGTATATTCATATGGAGACATGTATACGCTTGTAAGTGCGTGTGCATATATATCTTTATATATATAAATATATCTTCTGAGACATATTGGAAGCCTAATTCTTTCATCAATTCTTTTTTCGTTCTGCTTTGAAAAGAAAAGATCAGAGAAAGGCAAATGTCTCTCACAACATTGAATAGCTTTAATAACAACAAAAATATTTTTCTTATATAATCAGAACATCCGATCGCATGGGACTACTCTATTGTAATAATAATAATAATAATAATAATAATAATAATAATAATAATAATAATAATAATAATAATAATAATAATAATAATGAAGATCATGATGATGATGAGTTTTACTTCGACACTGATGGCAATTACATACAATTCATTCCTACG
>NC_069002.1:2954547-2958052 GCF_001194135.2 Octopus bimaculoides | reverse complement strand
AACCAGTTCTCTGCCAATAATTTGACTTTCAAAGGCGGCGAGCTGGCAGAAACGTTAGGGACGCCGGGCGAAATGCTTAGCGGTATTTCTTCTGTCTTTACATTCTGAGTTCAAATTCCACCGAGGTCGACTTTGCCTTTCATTCTTTCGGAGTCGATAAAGATAAATTAAGTACCAGTTGCGTACTGGGGTCGATCTAATCGACTGGCCCCCTCCCCCAAAATTTCGAGCCTTGTGCCTAGAGTAGAAAAAAATAATTTTACTTAGATCCTCGTGCTAAATGGTTGAAAATATTGCCGAACCATTGTATGGGCAAATTTGTGATATACGTACCCCGCCAAAGTATTTGCCTCGTATTCAGTGTTTAAATGAAATCTTGCACAAGGTATTAGCTTGGAGTTCGATCTAATTGCTTCAAGGACGACAGAAAAATATCCGCCTCGTTGTTCAGCATATATAAATAGGTGACTATTTTTTTCCTTAAAAAATACATGTGGTATATATATGCATTTGTTTTTGATACAAACCATTGCTTTCTAGTTTATTTATATTAAAGATGTATTTGTTGTTGCAAGCCTATACAAAACTACTACCTTGCTCGCACTTTCCATTTTTTGGCAAAGAAAACTTTTGAATGCATTCGTTGTTGTTGTTGTTAATCGAATCGTTAATTCCACTAACTTCAGTAACATGTTCCTTTGACATGGCTGTGAAGCTTTACACAATTAACTCTTCACAATGATTGTCTTCTTCGTTTAATAAGCCGAGAAAAATCTAAAAGGAATCTGGCACTCGCCTTTTTTGAGTTAATTGCTAACGAATTAAAACGGAAAAACAAAACAAAGATAAATAAGATTGTGAAAAATCTTCACATTTTATAATTCATAACTGAACTGCAAAGAGAGGGCGTTGTGCGCAGCAAGAAACAAGAAGAACAAGAAGAATAAAAGAAAAACAAGAAGAGGTAAAGATAAAAGACAAATGAATAAAGCGAAACCGCAATGAATTGAAATAATTTCTTTCATTTAACACAGGTGTACTGGATGAATGGGATAGCACAAGAATCAATTAGTAAAACGGTTCAGTTTCAAGTGGAATCGATTATAAAGAAATAAAAGAGGAAAATTAGCCCCACCACCACCACCACGAAAATATATACAAGCATGAAAAGTAGAAGAATAAAAAAGGGATGAGATGTAAAATAGCCACAGAGACAGTGGGGAAACAGTTTAGGATTTTCATAGGGTTTTCATTTTTACCCTTACAGACATGTGTCTAAGCCCCTTATGTTTCCAGATTGGTACTTGGATGTTGAATGTCTCCCACGATAATTAACAATCAAGTATCGAAGCTTATAATGTGATAGTGTGCGGAAAGAGACCCTGTGAGACCTCTGACAGTAAGCTGCTGTCCGCTCTCACAGAATCTACCAGAACAAACAAGACTGAACGTTCTGAGAAGTACAACAAATAAAAAAACAACAACAAAAAAACAGCAGCAGCAACAACAGCAACAATAACAACAACAACAGCAACGATAATAATAATAATAATGATATCGGCTTCAAATTTTGGCGTACACTCAAATATATCGATTCTCCTGCTTAACTGGTACATACTTCATAGACCTCGAAGGATGAAATACAAAGTCGACTTCGGCGGTATTTGAACTCAGAACGTAAATACGGACGAAGTGTCGCCGCCTTAGGTATTGGTTTCAAATTTTGGTACAAGGCCAGGAATTTCGAGGCAGTAGGATAAATCGATTACATCGATCCCACTTTTCAACTGCTGCTTATTCTATCCACCTTGAATGGGATGAAAGGCGAAGGCAACCTCGGCAGAATTTGAACCCAGGACGAACGAAATGCCACTAAGCATTTCGCCCGGCGTGCTAACGATTCTGCCAGCTCAACGCTTTAAAGAAGAAGAGGAAGAAGAACAAGAATAAAAAGAATAAAAAAAGGAATAATAATAATAATCTTTTCTACTCTAGGCACAAGGCCCGAAATTTGGGGGGAGGGGGCCAGTCGATTAGATCGACCCCAGTACGCAACTGGTACTTAATTTATCGACCCCGAAAGGATGAAAGGCAAAGTCGACCCCGGCGGAATTTGAACTCAGAACGTACAGACAGACGAAATACCGCTAAGCATTTCGCCCGGCGTGCTAACGTTTCTGCCAGCTCAACGCTTTAAAGAAGAAGAGGAAGAAGAACAAGAATAAAAAGAATAAAAAAAGGAATAATAATAATAATAATAATAATAATAATAATAATAAGAAGAAGAAGAAGAAGCATAAGAATAATAAGAGAAAGGAGAAAATGATAAAGAAGAAGAAAAAGAACAACAAGAGCATCAACACCATCACCACCGAAACAATAGCCAAGTCGCAGATGATGATAGTGGTAGGGCGTGGTGAGAAGTAAGATATGGAAATAGGCAAAAATAATAATTCTGAGCTTTACTTTATAAAAATAAAAAAAAAAATATAGAAGAACGTGAGAGAAATCATCGATATATAGTAATAACATTTTTTAAAAAATCCCCCAAAAAGAAAAACAGAGAAAATGGAAGAACTGCTATGAGAACGAGAAAGCATAAAATTGTCACGTGGTTTAGTTTTGGCAAAAAATAAACCAATGTATGTCATTTGATACAGTTGATGGTGTAGTGTTTTTGCCAAAGTTACGAGTTTTATGCACTACTGGTAACTGTGCCAAATAAATATTTCCAAATATCTCTTGAATATTGCATTATTACTGTTGTAGATGTTTCCAATATCATACATATATACACATACACACACATATGTGTATGTATATATATATATATATATATATATATATATATATATATATATATATATATATACACACACATATATATGTATGCATATATGCGTGTGTGTGTGCGTGCGCACACACGATCAGACACTTATAGATATGGATGTACAAGCAAGAAATAAAGTACTAGATACATTTAGCAGAGTTTATTTATTCGTTCAAAGGCTATGATTCACTGGAAAATGCTTTTTGAAAATGGGTTGATTCCTCTTCCCGCCCCACCATGTAGCTTCCACCCCAAGGGGTTTTGGATGCCATGGCTACAATGAACACCATGGAAACACTATCATATCATAAGTTAAAATGGAGTATGAAGTGTTTTTCAGCGATTCCATAAGAACAGTTAATGAGAGCGAAAATAAGTTTGGTACAGGGCTAGTGATTTCTTGAGACGTAGTAATTCGATTAGATTGACCCTAGTATGTAACGGGTACTTCTTTTATGGACACCGAAAGAATGAAAGGGAAATTGGACCTCGGCGGAATTTGAACTCAGAACATAAAGAAATGCTGCTAGGCGGTGTGGCTGTGTGGTAAGAAGCTGGCTTCCCAACCACATGGTTCTGGGTTCAGTGCCACTGAATGAGTGTATTTGGTAGACGGAAACTGAAAGAAGCCCGTCGTATATATATATATATATATATATATATATATATATATAT
>NC_069002.1:2953264-2954536 GCF_001194135.2 Octopus bimaculoides | reverse complement strand
TGTGTGTGTGTGTGTGTGTGTGTGTGTGTGTGTGTGTGTGTGTGTGTTTGTGTCTGTGTTTGTCACCCCCGACATCGCTTGATAACCGATGTTGGTGTGTTTGCATCACCGTAATTTAGCAATTTGGCAAAACAGACCGATAGAATAAGAACTAGACTTACAAAGAATAAGTTCCTGGGGTCGATTCGTTCGTCTAAAGGCGCTGCTCCAGCATGGCCCCAGTCACATGACTGAAACAAATGCTAACGATTCCGCCTTATGCACCAAATAGCTAATAAGGGTTTCAAATTTTGACACAAGGCCCACAATTTGGGGGGAAAGGGATAAGTCTATTATATTGACTCCAGTGCAAAACTGGTACTTCTCTTATCAACTCCGAAAGGACAAAAGGCAAAGTCATCCTTGGAGGAATTTGAGCTCAGAACACAAAGACAGACGAAAGGTCGTTAAGCATTTCGCCCCTCGTGCTAAAGACTCAACCAGCACGCAACCTTCAAATATGAAATAATAATATGTAAAAATTACACGTCTTTTATGTTCAGTTCGTGAAACCTATGTACTTTTGTTGAGTCCACTGATTACTAGATGCTTTCTTTACAACCTTTATGTTATTCCGATATTATTACCCGGTTTCTATTCATTTCCCGACTGCTTCCATGGGTCTTTTCTGAAATCCTGCCAACCTCCACCAGCAAAAGAAACTTATTTTCCTCTCATTCTCGTCGCTGGTTTTCATCGACTCATACCACATTGTTCTTTTCCTCTCTTTCGCCTCCTACATCCACTCGACCAGGGTATATTTCACTATATTAAGATTAACAGTCTGGTATCGGAGAGGAAGATGATATCTGGATTCAACGAGATTTGGGTGATATGTTATCAGGATCATGAAAAACTTTATATACATAATTCAACGTTTCACGACAGTTCAAGACCATAGAAAATTTTCCCTGGAAGATATGAGAAAATCATTGGTTGCCAATAATGTATTCTGAGTCCATGTTTCACGATATTTACTGTTGATTCATTAATGTTTTTATTTGAGAACTTTGCTACTTCAACACTTATCAGACGAACATTTTGTTCTCCACATACACGCTCAAGCACAGACCAACACACGCATGCGGAATATATATATACATTGCATAATACACACACACACACACACACACACACACGCCCCCACACATATATATAATCATACATACGTACTAACACTGGGACACATCTACGAGCTTCTACAGTATATATATATATACATATATATATATA
>NC_069002.1:2952195-2952817 GCF_001194135.2 Octopus bimaculoides | reverse complement strand
ATATATATATATATATATACACATATATATATGAATTATATAATATAAATACACATATATATATCCACATATATATATCCACATATAGAACCTTAGTAATTCTATAGTATTTGTAGAGTTGAAATAGCATAACTTCTATGGCAGTAATCAGATACAATCATGCGCCTGTATTCAATAATATTGATCTCAACCGTCTAAATGGACGTATATTCATCAAAGTACCGATGAATGAAAGACGAAGGAGGCAAAAATAAAACGAAGAAGTAAACAAGAAAAGAACCTGTAGAAATTATGAATAAAAAGGAGACTGCTACATCTCCGCCCCGGCTCACCTACGTTCCATTATGTTAAGCGATGTCAAGCCACTGTTTTTAATTACCTCGGCGAATGTACCTCGTTACGTGAGCATGTGTGCACCTGTGTATATGTGCCTGCTTATATGTACTCGTGTGCGTATGCGTGTGTATGTGTGTGTGTGTGTTTATCCGTTCACTTATATGTGCGAGGGTGTGTAGGAAGTAGGAAGACATAAGAGAAGTAAAACAAGTGAGCTACGGTGCGCTTAGTGATTTAGATATATACACAAACTTATTGGCTGCATATATATATATATATATATATA
>NC_069002.1:2949985-2950719 GCF_001194135.2 Octopus bimaculoides | reverse complement strand
ACACACACACACACACACACACACACACAGTCATATGGAAAAGCAACAAAACATCAAAAGAATATTTGACATCTAAATGTAGGACTTTTAGTTACCATGGGAGAGATGTATGTTGGAGAGAGTAAGGGATGGAGGAAGGAAGAAAGGGAGAGATAGATAGAGAGAGAGTCAGACAGTGAGAGAGGCAGCTCAGACAGACAAACAGACAGGCAGGTAGGAAACGAGGGGGAAGGAGCGGGTACAGGGTATTTAGTAACCGTTATTACCAGAAATAAATTGCATGCTCTTTTTTCGTGAAGACCTGAATATTACTACTACTACTACTACTACTACTACTACTACTACTACTACTACAACAAGTGATGAAGATAATGATGACTATGTTATTAATTATTGTGATATTATTTCTAATTTTTGGCGCAAGGACATCAGTTTTAGGGGAAGTGAGTAAGTGGAATACATCAATCGTAGTACTTGACTGGTACTTTGATTTTTCGAGGAATGTTGATCTCGTTTGCATTTGGACATTGAACGTAAACAGCAGGATATAATGCTTTGCTTTTTTTTTTCTGATTCGCTAACGAGTCTGACTGTTCGTCGCTCATTATTAATTATTATTAAAGTAATAATAAATGCTCTCAGTGTTATTTTCATTGCATGGCACTATTAGTAGCTCATAAAATAATATATACTGTGTTTCATGTATATATATATATATATATATATATATATAT
>NC_069002.1:2940634-2949975 GCF_001194135.2 Octopus bimaculoides | reverse complement strand
TATATATATATATATATATATATATATATATATACATATATATATTATTTGCGTGGGTTAGGAATGTAACATCAAGCTTGAGGTCACCTGTTTTGAGCTAATCCTAATATGTCACTAGGAATTTTATCAATAGTCTCTCTCTCGTTTGTTATAATATTCATTTCATAATAAACACTTGTCTCCGAATATTTCGTCTTTGGTATCGCTGTATAATATAAGAACATTGTAATATCTAGTCACGTGACCTTGAAACCCAACCCAGTACCTTGTATTGAGGAATTAGTGCTCTTAATTTTTACGTCGCTATTCGTTGGAATTTAAAATTTTCTTTTATTTTCCCCCTCATTAAATTCGTTGCCAATATCTTCCGCTAAATCGGCCTCCATATTTTC
The DNA here is from genome assembly GCF_001194135.2 of Octopus bimaculoides. NCBI lineage: Eukaryota > Metazoa > Mollusca > Cephalopoda > Octopoda > Octopodidae > Octopus > Octopus bimaculoides. Next base: position 2,949,583 of record NC_069002.1, on the reverse strand, counting down.
GGCCTTATCATCAAACGAGAATTATGTGGCGCTGTTGAATACCTTGACTGTGGAGGCAGACTGGCTAGTTTCTAATTTGTAGAACCAATTTGTGACCTCTGCCAACATCGATGTTGCAACTAATGATACTCTGAAAAATAAGGCATGGTGTTCTTGTTACTCCCGTCGCTGATGACCGATTTTATTTTGTTTCTCCTCCGTTTTCCAGTGTCTTCGAATCATCAGGTAAGAAATACCACCCCCAGGATCAAACATCATGAATATGAACCCGACCTTTCTATTTGTATTTCTCCAACCAAGGAACTGGATTCCAAATTTAAGTGTTGGTATGTGCCGTACCATTTCAGCTAATCTCGTTATGTTTCCAGCTCTAAAACAAACCGTCAATATCTTCGACTTTGAGTCATTGAATGGTATTTTTTAACAATATTTCGGATAATGCTTCCTCTAAGCCTTGCTTTGAGGTTAAATGAAACACAACCGCCATTTTTATATTGCACAAACAGATATCTTCGTTCCTTGTTAATTAGTACAAGTATCATTGCAGGAAAGAGAGAATGCATGGCTTAATATAACTTTCCCAAACCACTTTTGTTTCTTTGAGTTTGCATACGTGAAGTTTTTGGTAGAAAATCTCTGTAGATTTTCTATTTCTTTTACTACAGACGTGTTCTGAAGTACAATAATTTCTTGTTATTTTTTATATTTATGTTTGTGCATAAAAATATGGCTTTTATCTTTTTCTCTCGTGGTGTGTGTCTGGTAATTTTGACAGGCATTTTTTTCTGTACGTGAACAAAGTGAGGAAAAAATTTCTAAAAAAAACAAACCTTAATCCTTTGCCTAAACCCTGTAAGAGCAGGCTTCCAAATTCCGAAGGGTCTCTGTAAGCGAATAAATTAAAAAAAAAAGACATTATTAATCTTGATGTATCTCTCAAGCCATAATAATAATAATAATAATAATAATAATAATAATAATGATAATAATAATAATGGTTTCTGATTTAGGAACATGACCAACAATTTTAAGAAGGGATTTACTTGATACCATTGGTCCCAGTACTTTAAAAGATAAAACCTGAGATGGATTCGAAAAGAAGATGTAAAGAACCACATAAATAGAGTAAGGCATTTATCCGACACCTGTCAATGTTAATAGAACTATTTTATAGGAAAGCGGAGTTATAGAATCTGAAGACAAGAGTTACATGCATCTAGACTTAGTGGAACTCAGTGATGTTGTTCACAAAACAGGAAGGTAAAAATGAAACTGTATATTTGAAGAAATGTACGCTGGTATTGAAGTCCAAACCTAATTGAAGGTATCTGATAAATACGATCAACATACACTGCATGAATAAGGAATTTGATGAAAAATTAAAGATGCAGAATAATGGTAGTAACACAAACCCCGCAGAAATTTCTTCCTCCAAAGAGGACTACCACTCGTTTATACAGGTAACTTGAGGGAGATGTCTTAGAAGTTCTGATTTGGTGAATGGACAAAGAGCGAAAATCAATCATTACCTTGTAAAAATGGAAAGATGACCTGGATGTCAATGTTTTGAAACTGACCTATTTTCCATTAAATTTCAGACAGATTTAACGATGACTTGCTGAAGCAGAAATATCGTTATAGCAAATATTCTGCTCAATACCACAGATTTGCTTATAACCTGCTTCACCTTAGCCGCTGAAGCATGTCCCTTAGTGGTTGACAATATGTGCAGCTCTGATTATGACCAATAGTGTATGCATATGTGTGTGTGTGGGGAGGGGGGAGCATCATAGCCATGTATTGAGGGGTTTTCTTGGGATTTGAATAACTGTAACAAAAATAAACTTTGAAGGAATTATCAGCCACATTTCATACTTCCTAAGGGTAAGCAAACAGGAAGTAACGGTCGTTATCCAAGGACAAGATTCTATTTTCACAATGTAAAACATGTGATTTATTGGAGATTGTCTTTGTTATTGTAGCGAAGCCAGGTAGCATTCTAGAGATTCTCCGATTGGTTTGTATTTTATTGATTTATGGTCAACATGTCTTAGGTTTTAAGCTACAGTTCATGATGCCAAATTGTAACCGATCATTTGCGTTGCTGTCGTGTTCATTTTCTTGAAATTTCGTTTCAGAAATATGATATTTTATCTTTTACTTGCTTCATATGCTGGACTGCGAGCCAGTACCTATCTTTTAAAGTCTGATAACCAATCTATCATCCACTCTTTTGTCGATCCGCTAAAGTTCGGAGAAATTAACTAAGCACTACCGGTTGTTGCTTGGCGCAGAAAGAATTACAAACACAAAACCATCCACACATCTATGCGACGCAGATTTTTCCACAAGGCATTAGGCGGTCCGGGGCTATAGTAGAAGATACTTGTCCAAAATGCCGCGCAGCGGGACTGAACCCGAAACCACCTGGTTGCAAAGAGACCTTTCTTAGAATTTGCTGCTGTTTCCAGCAAACCAGACAATCTCGTAGACTTTCCCCTTTTGGCTTGTAGGGTATTGATTTAAGGTGTAGCTGTCTTAAGTTATAATCATAAAGACATGTTGTTAAGTTGTAAAATGCTAAATAATAAATAAATAGATGAATAAATAAATAAATAAATAAATAAATGAGAACACCCATAAAGACTCGTAAAATTACACCGAAATTCTATTCTCGCCACCTTCGGATGCCAGTAATTGTGTAGCTTGATTCTGTTTTGTTAAGGGAGGGATATTCGAGGTGAACGGATAACTGGTTAATAAATCACGCAATTGGAAGCGATTTTATCATAATAAAACCTATTGATAGTTCAGGAATTAGCGCTTAAATAAAAACAACATTCCTTAGCAACAACAACAATTACAACAAAAGAATGAAATTTCTCGGTATTGTTTGTAAGTGCCATTTATTTGTTATTTATTTGGTTGTCTTTGTTTTTGCTGTTTTATTAAACAGAGAATTGGCAGTTATGTGGTTTTCAAATCACACGAATTTGATTTTAACGTATTTTCACCAAAATATTATTACGAACGTAGAAAAAAAGAAAAGAAAAGGATACAAATAAAAATCCTGTAAAGAAAAAAAAATATTGTATGGAACTTAAGTTGAATGTTAGTTAATTTACTATTTTATGGGTGATAAAAATGATGATGAGGATAATAATAATAATAATAATAATAATAATAATAATAATAATAATAATAATAATAATAATAATAATAATAATAATCAGAAGAGTTACAACAGAATACCGCATGAGGCAAGGGAATTTAGCTTTCGCTGGACCGATTGCAGAAAGGCTTTCGATAATCTTCCACACTGCTAGTTCTTGGAGTACGCAAGGACGCTCAGAGTCAATGAGAAGACAAACAGCTTTTTGCAAAAAGCAATGAGCGCATGAGAAGTGAAAGTAACATGCGCAAATGAATCGTTAGGAAACGTTATAATACGCAAGTTGTGTTTTCCAGGGAGACTCTCTCTCTCAACTACTCTTCGTCATTGCGTTAATATTGTGTTGCGCCAAAAGTTTACCAATACTTTGGTACCTTATCTGCTTTATTCGTCAGTTTACAACAAAAGCAGCCTAGCATTGAAATTTGAGGCCATCATGTTCGCCCCATCTGGAGCTAGTTTTCTGCCAGTTCTTTGATCCTATGCTGATACCTAACGATCCTGCCATCTCGCAACCTTTAATGGTTTCTAATTTAGGGAGAAACCAGAACTAGTGAAAGATAGAAGGTAGTCGATGCCTTGCACTCTGTTACTTGACTGATACCTTATTCTTTTCTACTCTAGGCACAAGGCCTGAAATTTTGGAGGAAGGGGCCAGTCGATTAGATCGACTCCGAAAGGATGAAAGGCAAAGTCGATTTCGGCGGAATTTGAATTCAGAACGTAAAAACAGACGAAATACCTATTTCTTTATTGCCCACAAGGGGCTACACACAGAGGGGACAAACAAGGACAGACAAACGGATTAAGTCGATTATATCGACCCCAGTGCGTAACTGGTACTTAATTTATCGACCCCGAAAGGATGAAAGGCAAAGTCGACCTCGGCGGAATTTGAACTCAGAACGCAGTGGCAGACGAAATACCGCTACGCATTTCGCCCGGCGCGCTAACGTTTCTGCCAGCCCGTCGTCGTGCTACGATTCTGCCAGACTGATATCATATTCTATTCAGCACGTAGGAATGACAGGCAATGTTGACTTCCGCGGTATTTACACTCAGAATGTAAAGAGCTGGAACAAATAGCACAAAGCACGTACGTTCGACGGTCTAACGATTTTGCTTGTTCTTTGCCCTTAACAATTTCTGATTTAGTCACGAGATCAGTGACTGAGGTGGGAGTGGGATCTAATTCAATACAATAGATCCTGGCATTTGTTTAGCATTTTATATAATCGAAACCCTTCCGGTTAGTGAAACGCAACGATAAAACCGAGTGGGACTTGAAATCAGAACCTAATGTTCCAAAAGGAAAACTGCTAGGCAGTATTTCCGACGCTCGAATGATTCTATCAGCGCTGCAATACAAAGAACTAATAGAATTACATTAGATTAAACTCTGGTTATCAGTTTACGTAACACAATTTAGTAAAAATATTACAACTAATGATAATTTCTAATGGTTGCTCTCAAAAATATCTCGATGTAATAGCTTATGTAAAATATTTAAAGAAATAATTTGATATGAAAATACATGTTAAAATATGATATAGAAAAATATATAAAAAAAACAATACATAAAAATAAAATTTCAAAAATACTGATAACAATAAATACCTTAATGGGAATTGTAATGATTGTTAGTAATTGTATGATCAGTTTTAGTTTCGTTATGATTATATTTATTAATAATATTGAGAGATATAACAGCTAAAGAAGAGTAAATTCCAACGTGTAATGATAATGATAATAATAATGATGATGATAATGATGATGATAGTGATGATGATGATGATAATAATAATAATTAATATAATTTTTAAAGTAACGATGTTGATGATGAATATAATATAAATGACATCAGTAATAAAATAAAGGCATTAGTAATAATAATACTAATACAACTGCTACTGCTAATGATGATGATAATAATAATAATAATAATAATAATAATAATAATAATAATAATAATAATAATGAATAATGCATGACGTGGAAGAAAACGAATGGGAAAATATCATTAAGGGTAATAATACGAAAAAGCTTCATTATGATAAATGAAAGTTGTAATAAGTTTCACCGCCATATTTAATTTAATAATCGAGTAACATAAATTCGAACGTGACAACAGAACAATAACAAGGATACTACGAGGAAAGATAAACAGGAAGAAGAAGAAGAAGGGGAAGAAGAAGAAGAAGGAGAAGAAGAAGAAAAAGAAATAGAGAAAATTTCAAACAAAAGAGAAGAATGAAAAAAAATGAAGAAAATATAAATAAAATTATAAAAACGAAGATGGCTGCAATGTTTCATCTGTTAACAGCAACTTTAACTTCTCAAGACGAGTACACACATTTTAGTGATATTGCTAGCATTAGTTTCAGCTTCGTCTTACTTATACAGTGGAGATGGCTACATTGATATTGTTAAAGTAGTGCTGAGAATGTATGGCGATGCGTGATGTGTGATAAGGCGACGAAAGTTCGCGTGTTCGTCTTTACATTCATGTTTGTAGCTGAGAGTTTTAAGTACGTAATCCTAAAACGATGAGTGAGTGACTTAACCCACCAATTATACAATTTTCGTTGCACCCACGCAACATTATATATATACACACACACACACGCACACACACACATATATATATATATATATATATATATATATATATATATATATGTATCTATACACATACATGTATATATAAACATATACACACATATACGCATACATGCGTATATATATGTCTGTTGATTTACTAGAAGCGATAAATTACAGGACTTACTACACACACACATACACAAACACACGCACACACACTCCCATAGACACACAGACACACAATCACGCACACATACACACACATATCGAGACACTTACATGTTTTGATAGGGAAAGGATTAGTGTGGAATGTGGGCATTACATTAAGCTAACGTAAATAGCGGTATGAAGTAAATGCGCGTGTTTTATAAGCTGTACAAACATTAAAAAGCAAACAACTTTCTCAGTACGTCAAGCAGAATTTATATTTATTATTTATTTATTTTATTATTTTTTTAAATTAAAACTAGACGAGTTACAAATACAAGTTTCTCGCCTCCGAACCTCAGGCGACTATAAAATCAAGTGAACAGCACTGCTACTTCATATAATGGAGTACTTGCAAAAAAGTTTTAAAGAATACCTCCAACAACATTTATTATAAGAATTCAAGTGAACAGTTATACACAACAGCATGAGTGAGAAGCATTATGGAGTAACGGAATAATATGAATTGACATCTATGTAAATGAGGGTAAGAAAGAATAAAAATAAACTGAAATAATTAATTATAAAAAGAGAAAAATAAAAAAAAAACAAAAATAGTCTAAAGTCAACACAAAAAATAAAAGATATATAGAACTGAAATAAATATATAAATAAAGACGATTAAATAAAAGCAAGGTTGAGGCTCTAAGGATATAACATACATAGATAACAAATAGCATCGAGATATTACATAATGGAGTTAGAGAGAAAATGTTGTATTAAGTCTATTCTTAAAGTAATTCGTGTCTATAAAAGAAAGTTGTGAATAAATGAACGTGAGCAATATTACAGTAGCGAATTTTATTAATGAAACTATATAAAAGATAATTTCTATACGCATGATCAAATGTTATAAAATTTCTTTTACAATGAATATTTTAGAAGACGAATACAAGGATAAAAAAAGAGACAACAAGAATACATAGTATTGTTAGATACTGGCTATAACCGTGGGATAAATGCAACGATAGTTAGGAATCACACATGCACACACACTTATTCTAGTATAGATTCCAGTTTTTACAATAAATCTAATCTCTGTGCATGATGAGGAAAGATATTTTTCTGAAATATTGACAGATGCCCTCACAAGCAAAGCCATCCCCTCCTCTATCTTCACGCCACTGTGTTAAGCTTCCCACAGTATGTCACCAATTTCATCGCAGGCTTGCAGCCAGAACTCAATGGTTTGAAACTGCTACCTACCACAAAGCTGGATCTAGCAAATCTGTTCCCTATTGGTACTTTTCCAAAAACTTTTTATCTTCCGTGAAATTATAGGACTCAATACAAACGCAGGAACTCTATAGTGTTGGTACGCTTTTGGTTCTCTGGTCGAGAAGATCACTGATGAAAGACAATCCAACCGAGCCAAAATTGTCATCGGTAAAGTGCATCCAGATCCACATTAGTCGACTTGTTGATTTTACTTCAAACAACAGGGTGTGGATTGAAAGATACCTGTTTTCCAGTACTTGCATGTCATAATACCACATACACACACACGCACATACACACGTAGAGACATCGCTCCACGTCAATTCACACACGTACACATATCTCTCGCTCCCTCTATGTGTGTGATTGTGTGTATTATCTCCTTTGTGTTTTTCTTCTTCCTTACCAACTGTTTCAGCTCTAAACATCTACTTAAAACACAACTAAAAAACTGCCATGTTCTCAGCTTAAAAATGTCCAAATGATTTTTTATTTCTACCAGGAAACCTTGGGTTGCTGTATTTCACCAGATTCGTGGCTTTTATTATAACATTACACACACACACACGTTAACGGAAAAAGCCAGTAAGATCCATGGTAGCGGAGTCCGAAAGAGTACTAAGATACAATGGTAACTCCGGTGGAGTGATGGTGGATGAGGAGATGTGCCGAAAGTTTGAGAAGGTAGGAAGGACAGGAATCCAAGAGAGGCGGAATTTTCAAATCTTTTTGAGTACCCGAAACAGGTCAAACTGCGTACACACTGTTAACCGGATTAGAATACCCGTCAAACAACAACAACAACACTAATGATAATAATCATAATAATAACAATAATAACAACAACAATTATTAAAGGGAAGCAAGCACAACTGGATGGAACTCAGAACTATGTAAATAAGAAGAAATCTCATTAGACATCAAATCCATTCTATAGATCACATATTTATTCATTTATACGAAATGAATATTCGCACTATCGATACATGTAGCACCATGTTACCTGCCCGTTTTCAAACATGGTAGTTATCATCATGTGTTACTCTGTTGCCCTTGAGAAACATCAGAGTAACATGAATCTCAAAGTGGCGACAAAGGAAACCGTATCTTTGCATAAAATGAATAAAATAAAATCCATTACCAATGACATATGTATTAAATAATTGTTCTTTTTGTACATTCCTACATCCAAAAGTGCATGTGTGCATAACTATATAGATATATATATATATATGTATATATGTATATATATATGTATATGTATATATGTATATGCATATATATGTATATGTATATATATGTCATACATATATATATATATATAAACACACACATATGTACCTACATATATGTACATGTACAATTAAATATATACACACGCATGTATTTATGTGCGCGCGTGCATTTGAGTTTGAATATACATATATATATATATATATATATATATATATATATATATATATATATATATTGTGTTCTTTAGAAGCACACTTTCCATATAGATGCAGGAGAATGAGGTTTGCCAGTGGCAAACATATGATAAATAGTTGTTTTTGCATGTGTTTGCTGAAAATTTGACGTGTAAAACCATTAGAAGACAATGCAGGTAATTATTTCAACAATATGTAATCAAATGGATACACATGAACCACATCCACACATTATATGAACTCAGACACACTTACACACACACGTATGTGTGTATGTGTGTACACATGTATATATATATATATATATATATATATATACAC
>NC_069002.1:2939712-2940624 GCF_001194135.2 Octopus bimaculoides | reverse complement strand
TATATATATATATATATATATATATATATATATATACATTATATATACATCTATAAATGTATATGTATAAATAACTAGATAGATAGATATACAATAGAGAGATCGACATGTTGCCACACTCACACAAGTCCAACGACTTCCATCATGCTCACACTCCATTCATGCACATGAATATACAGTTATGAATATATGAATATATATATATACATTCATAGATACGTATATATAAAAGTTGACATATACACAGAAATAACTATATAGTTATGTTGCTAATGTTTATATGTATGTAAATATGTGATTATGTATATATATATATATATATATATATATATATATATATATATATATATACATACGTATCAAAAGCATGTGATATAATACTATTCCACAGCCATACCAACAATCCAACATGCCTCCATCATCAGCTGCCCCATGGATACCATCATAGTTTCGATTCCTGGGCAGTACCATTCAATCACTTTCTTGCATAGAAGGTAAGTTGAAGGCTTGTGTGTGTATTGTGTCCATCGATGTTAGATCTTGTGTGTATGTGTAACTGTAGGACTATGCGATGTGAAGCACGTACGTTCATTAGTTAACTCAAGGTATTCCGAAGATTTTCATGTCCTACGTAAAGATTCAATTATCGTAGAAGCAAATAGACAAGTCCTATCACACATACACATACACATGGACAAACGTACGCATACATATATAAACACACACACACACACACACACACACACACACATGAACTATACAGACTCAAAAATATAATTTACAGCAAACGCCCAATCGTTGACGCACAATTATGCACTACTTAAACACCTCCTATCAGTACACATAATGAACACACACATTTATATATATACGTATATATATATATATATATATATATATATATATATATAT
>NC_069002.1:2937543-2939255 GCF_001194135.2 Octopus bimaculoides | reverse complement strand
ATATATATATATATATATATATATATATATATATATATATGTACATGTATGCATGCATAACGTATAACATGTGTCTACATATGTTTCAGATCACATGGCAACACACAAACATACACACATATGTGTGTGTGTGTGTGTGTGTGCGGATGAATATATGTTCATTTCACTTTCTCTTGTGTATATACACACGCCGCTTTCTAGTTCGGCGGCTCGACTTGTGAATAATCTCAGATCGATCGATTACTTTTGGAAGGCTTCTCCCATCTATTTACTTCATTCGATATTTCTTCTCTTCATTTATTTCCCTTACGCATTGGTCATCACCCTAACATAGTTCTAATTCTCTCTCTATCTGTTTCCTCCCCACCACCACCACCACCACCACTACCACCAGCAATAACAATAACATGAACATCAACACCATCATCGTCATGGCTACCGTCACCAGTGAGCAGAAAAAGAAAATTGTTTTCTTTTTCCTATTCCCTCCAATTTACGTTCGATTGCGGCCATTGTTGACAAGTATGTCAGCAAAGTCTGACGTGAGCATGCATATATAAATATCTATCTATTTGTCTGTCTGTCTATGTATGCATATATATATATATGTATGTATGTATGTATGTATGTATGTATGTATGTATGTATGTATGTATGTATGTATCTATCTATCTATCTATCTATCTATCTATCTATCTATGCAGCTATGTATATATGTATGTGGTTGGGAAGCAAGCTTCTTTATTTCATAAAATTTGCCACAAGGGCAGTACAAAGATAGAAACTTGTGGGCTGGACATAGACAAAATGAGATGAATGGAATGATGATAAGATGAAAAAGATGAGAGGGGTGTCGGCGCCCACCGACCAACAAGCCCTCGATTTCAATTTTTCCTTTACATCAACATTTTTAATACAAAAAGTTCAAAAACAGTTCACAAAAATATTCAACAAAAGAAGGAAGAAAAAAGAAATCAAAAGAGAGTCTCAACAAAAAGGAAGAAAAAATAAAAATAAAAACAGTTCAATGGAGAGTGTCACAGAACGATAGAAGAAGAAGAATGACAACAATTCAGCGCAAAAAAGTCTTCTGGCCACTCGGTAATCCTGGCCTAATTGGTACTCCAACTCGAACCCGGAACGCCACAACTTGGAACACAGCTTTAATGTCTTAGAAACAACTTCCACGCTGCAAGTGAATTTGCTTCAGCACAAGATCTCAGATCAAGTCTCTCTCTCTCTCTCTCTCTCTCTCTCTCTATATATATATATATATATATATATATATATATATGAGTTTGCATATATAAATATATATAAATATATATGAGTTTGCTGCTTTCTTAAGCAGCAAACTAGGGTTAAATGGAAGCTAAAGAGAGAGCAGGTGGAATAATATGCACAAGTCAAATTGCAGTATGTGTTGTTATTGAGTGCCTTGTTTGTATATGTTTCCAGCAAGCCTCGAGAAATATTTACATTTATTGAAATTCTCTTCTTTGACGTTTGAATTAGTTGATTTAAGAAAAAAAGAAAACCTTTCATACATTTATTAAATTATAGCATATATAAACGTGGGTGCATACGTACAGAAGCTCTCACGCACTTATATGTCTCTATCTATCTATCTATCTATCTATCTATCTAACTATATATTATATATATATATAGTTAGATAGATAGATAGATAGATAGATAGATAGAGACATATA
>NC_069002.1:2936196-2937422 GCF_001194135.2 Octopus bimaculoides | reverse complement strand
ATATATATATATATATATATATATACACACACACACATTTATATATGTAGATGAGTGTGTATGTGTGTGTATGCGTGTCCTATATGTACTTTATTCTATATATATATCCAAATACGTGCCCACCCCCCACAAATAAATATATACATAATCGTATGTACACACACATATTTAAATCTGATTATTGTTTTATTTATTAAATTATGTTGCTATCAGATCTTAAAAAGATGTTGACTATTTAAATGGCGAATTGTCGTGAAATACTTTTCGAATAATCAGAAATATCGACCAACACTTATTCTATACTGAAATCACTATGTACAGAACTTGAGATAGTTTCACACATTTTATTTATTGTTCATCATGCTTAATTATTAATTTCTCATGTAAACTAGATGTTACATACGAAATGGAAACTTCTTAGCTTGGAGTACAATGAAAGTAACGAACCTCCCTAAAGTAAAACGCAATCTTATATAAACAGGCGTGGCATTTAGGGCGTAGGCGCTGCCGTTGACGTGGCTTTGTGGTAAAAAATTGCTCCCCAACCACATCGTTCCGAATTCATTCAAACTAAATTACACACACACACACACACACACACACACACACACACACACACACACACACACACACACACACACACACACACACACACACACACACACACATACACACACACACGCACACATGTATATGCTTTCATATACGAATATCCTTGGTGTGTTTCTTGTATGATCATTGGAATGTCCGAATTCCCAAGCACCGTTCAATGCAAATGTGTGATGTGTACAAACTTCACTTAACCAAATGAGAACTCGTTCAGTATAACTTAGCATGTAACCTCTTGCGCTTGTCATACAACACTCATCGTATGTTGTGAGTGTCACGTATTTGCAAAGATGTTATTTCAATCACGTGGTGCATAGAAGTTTTAGAAATGGTTTATAGAGTGTTAACACTGAATTTGACATATCCCTACTTTTAAGCTCTCTGCATATATATACATACATACATATATATATATATATACATATATATACCACTTATATTCTTGCGTAAGGATATCTTACATTAAGAATAGTTCAATGATATCGTAGCCAAGTGGATACTGTATCGGTCAGCCGGCTGAGAGTGTAGCAGATTGTATGGCTTTGTATTGCATTACACACCTTATACGATTCTTGATGCACAAAAATAGTTTTTAGCACAAATTCAACTCCGTCATA
>NC_069002.1:2933162-2936077 GCF_001194135.2 Octopus bimaculoides | reverse complement strand
GGGACAGAAGGCGATAAAGAGGAAGCAATAGAGAAATTGAGAGAGCGAGAGAGAGAGAGAGAGAGAGAGAAATAATGAATGAGTGTAAAGTATTGAAACATGTGAGAAAATGCACACACACACACACACACACACACACACACACACACACACACATATATGTATTATATATACATATATATATATATATACATATATATACCACTTATATTCTTGCGTAAGGATATCTTACATTAAGAATAGTTCAATGATATCGTAGCCAAGTGGATACTGTATCGGTCAGCCGGCTGAGAGTGTAGCAGATTGTATGGCTTTGTATTGCATTACACACCTTATACGATTCTTGATGCACAAAAATAGTTTTTAGCACAAATTCAACTCCGTCATAAATCCATTAACGCAATCAAACAGAAGTTATTTACCGATTAAAATAAAATTAAAAAAAAACGAAACAAAGCAACATATATTATCTAGATATACACACTTTTAATAAACTAGTAAATAATATCTCACAACGGAAGAAAACTCATAGCAACCGCTTGTACATTGAAATCAGTTATCGAGCAAATTTACAGGAGCTAAAATATACTGGATAATTGAAAGAAAATGCTTAAGAAGACGGAAAGTCTTACAATACCTTCAAAGATCACACGTAAAATTTCACTGCAAAATCCTAAAGCAGGTTGATAAGAAGAACGGAAACTGTAGTGGGTATAGTCAGAATGGGATTGTAAGCAATATCGTTGGTATAATTATACAAGCCATTAGTGTAAGCCATTGAAATAAGCGGAGTGTGTTACTTGACTGGTTTAGCATTAAGCCTCAATGATTTGTAAGGAAACATCATTTTGTATTATTTTAAATTCTTTCATATGTATCGCGCTTGAATATTTGGATTTTACTTTGCTTTGCCTAGAATTATTCTGACATCATTTGAATATTCAGGGATTAATTACGGGAAGAGTTAACAGAAGTGGGATAATCGTTTTTTTCTAATATTCGGTTTGACTTTCAAGTTTAAGAGGAAGAAGATACTGAGAGTATACATATTTAGTGATATTCAAGCATTTGTATTTACATGCACACGCACACGTATGTATATATACTTTACGCATTTACTAAATTCAACTGATAGGTTCTAATCACACTAGGCACCTCAGCTCATGTTGCTGCAGGTCCCTTCCTCTGATTGTTTTTGGTGAAAGTAACACTACGGTATCGGTGCTTTAACCTGTTTCTTGCTACGAAGCACAATGACCTTTGCAAAACTTTCATGCATTGTTCACAAGTGTTGTTTATATATTCTTGATGTAGAAATGTTCATTTTTCTTAGCTGCACACGAAAATAATCTATGGATCTTCAAACACTATCTAATTGCAGGATATAAATGTAAGCAATAGTTGCGTGAAATTCACTGGTGGTCGGCATCAAATTTGTGAAATCCGTAAGAGAACAAAGACGAAATATATATACATACGTATATATATATATACATATATATATATATATATATATATATATATATATATATATATATATATATATGTATACTTATATGTTGAACGCGTGTGTAGATATACACATACATTTACATATATGGCACGTATGCTTATTCACAGTATATGCACACACACATGCATCAAGACATACATTTAAAGGACAATCATAACATGGCACCTTGCGTTTTCTAATCTTTAGTCTATTGGTGTTTTGGCTATATTTTATGCAGAACAAAAAAAAAAAAGGAGATGATGAAAACCGCTCTTTTTGAAGGCGTTATGATAATATATTGCAATATTGTCAAACGAAGGTTCAACCTATGAGTCGAAGGACAAACGAACGCTAAATATTATTCTTAACATTCGTAATATGCCTGACGTGTTTGGCTTGATTCTATAATAAGGAATTTCACATTTATTTCGATGAGTTCGCATCGCCGTTCATTGAAATTCCTGAAATTAATAAGTAAAATATTCCGTGCATAGAACGTTCCATGCTTGTTATTCGCTTGGTTTAATCAATGAATGGCAACAGTATTGTGTATAATAGCTGCCTTTTTGCTTAAACGCTGCTTACATGATAGAATGCCCTAAGGACATATTAAAAAAGCCTGCTGTATGTTCATATTTCTAACATCCAGAATTAGAAATGGGGAAAGAGCGCCATATTTGGGTTAAAATAAAACTTATTTTATAGTTATTAATGTTGGTATTTCGAAGTGCAATATATTATCGTTGCAAATATTTGAGGCTATATAATGTTTAGCTCAACTGCAAAATATCTGTGGATATATATGCGCCTTTATGAATATCATATGAATGTACATATACACATATGTATATATATATATATATATATATATATATATATAAATATATAAAAGTGGTATATGGATTTGATGCAAGGTTATACATATATATATGTCTATGTATGCTTGAGAATGTGCGTGCGTCCACATATATAGGCATATAGTCAATATATATATAATCATGCATACACACATTGAAATACATTCTTATATATATATAATAAGAGAATTAATATGAGTGTATATGCATAAAGTGTATGCGTACCATAACACTCGTATTCCAAAAGCATGTGTATATATATATATATATATATATATATATATATATATATATATATGTATATGTATATGTATGTCTGTTTGTATGTATATATGTGGGTTTGTTAGTGAGGGAGGTAGAAAGAGCATGCTGCATTTTGGAGATGATAACCAGCATGAGTTCTTGACGCCAACATGGCGCCTTAGAGATTTCACTGTACGATCTCTTCTGCGCGCATGCGTTCCTGCTGTTACATGTTTATCAGTATGCATAAAATATGCATACATATCTGAATATGTTCATCACTATATATATATATATATATATATGAACCACCCCAGTATACA
>NC_069002.1:2932332-2933121 GCF_001194135.2 Octopus bimaculoides | reverse complement strand
ATATATATATATATATATATATATATATATATATATATATATATACATATGAGGCTAAAGTTGATTGAGAGTCTTATTTCCTACTTCGTATAACATTTGTTTCATTGCTTCATTTCCCTATGAATGCATCTTTTCGTATTCTTTGTTTCTTTTGTTGCAAATCACCCCCACCTCTCCCAATGGATTAAGCATTCCTATACGTCATCCTAACACAATGTTTGCTTTCGTTTCTCCATTTTCACGTATCCGCTTTTGTTTCCGCATTTTTATCACTTAAGTATGATCAAATAGCAATCATTTTGATAATGATTGTTCCTATTGTTGTCGTTGTTATTATCATCATCATCCTCATTATTATTATTATTATTCAGTAGTTTTATTTTTATAACGTGCTTTCACTTCACTACCGAGCGCAGCTCTGTGCGCCTTGGGTATGTGCTGTGGTTTGCTGTGGTGCTCTTATGTTTACTATTATTATTATTATTATTATTATTATTATTATTATTATTATTATTATTATTATTATTAGTGGTGATACAGATATTGTTACAGTTATTTTTATCGTCATCATTATCATCATTATATATTTCGTCCTTCTTTACATTCCAAGTTCAAATTCCGCTGATGTTGCCTTTGCCTTTCAGCCTTTCGAGGTGGATGAAATAAGTACCACTTGAACACTGGTGTCGATGTAATCGACTTATCCCCTGTCCTCGAGATTGAAACTCTTAAACTCACGCTTGAAACTCTGAATCAAATTATTTTGATCCATATATATATATATATATA
>NC_069002.1:2930105-2930837 GCF_001194135.2 Octopus bimaculoides | reverse complement strand
AGAGAGAGAGAGAGAGAGAGAGAGAGAGAGAGAGAGAGAGAGAGAGAGAATGTCTGTTATACGTGAAGGTGACGTTGAGAAAGTTATTTCCCTAACTTCCGAAGAAAGACTTTGATGATGGATAGATCTGGGAGTAAATGCAAATTAAACTACAATGAAAGAAAGAAGTCTCTATGCAGTCACACTTCCTGCTGAACATAGCAGTCTAATCAGCTTTCAAATCATGTTAAATATCATTTTAAATAAATCGAATACAAATACCTACAAATATAAATCTCGGGAAAATAAGGAAGACATGATGGTGTTTGGAAACGCCTTTGGTTAAAGATCTGTTCAGGAATTAAACAATAAAAGAACAGCAAATTCAGGAACAGACGATAACAGCAGCAGCAGCAGCAGCAGCAGCCGCAGCAACAACAACAACAACAAAGGAAGAAGAACAAAAGAAAATGACAAGAAAAACTCATTACTAAGATCAACATCGTTTCTGGATTATAAAACCTTTTCGCTCTATTTTTTGTTGATCAGAAGATTATCAGAAGATTATCTCAAAGTTCGGTTTTTTAATTCCGCTGTTTAGTAAGATGACCTACATTTTTTTTTTTTTTTTTTAAGAATTCTTGTATTGTTTGGTGTCAAATAAGAACTTAATTATTTAAGGCGGTATTCAGTACATAGGTCTGTCTAAGAGAGTCTAAGAGAGTCTAAGAGAGTATATATGAGCATATGTGT
>NC_069002.1:2923459-2925959 GCF_001194135.2 Octopus bimaculoides | reverse complement strand
CCTTTTTAGCTCAAAATTTTGTGTGTGCTTATTGTATCGACTGGGAAGGATAAATGGCAAAGCCGACCTCGGCGGAATTTGAACTCAGAGCATAAAGACAGGCAAAATATCGCTAAGTATTTGGCCGCATTCGCCTCACAATTAATATCAGATTTGGACGAGCTTCGGTTGAAGTGGAGTGTGAAATTAGAGACACATATTTTCATTATTCTGTGAGTCATTTCCTATAGATTAACATTGTATCTGTCTGTGTATCTGTCTGTGTATCTGTCTGTCTGTGTATCTGTCTGTCTGTGTATCTGTCTGTCTGTCTGGCTATCTATCTAATCCTGGTATTAAAACACAGATTCTGCGACACAATCCTGTCAATTAATTTATATATTTAAATTTCTGGGAAAGGCTATTGTTAGATTAGTTTGTAATCTCTTCACTGTTAAAACTAATCCTTCCATAGTCTAGGTTTTATTCACAACGTTTCAATCGGTCAATTGTCTGGTCGCATTTAGGAGCGGTAAACCTATACACACACATCACACACAAATACGCTTTAGCATGTGACCACAGACATATATGCACGCACAAATATCTACACATCCATGAAATCCCGAAGGTGTTTGTGCTATCTTCGCTACCAATGACATTAATACGTATATTTAACATGGCTAACATCATGAATTTAAAGTCTCTTAATTCTCATAGTTCTAACTTCAAGATTACAATGCAGTGACAGTATAAGAAACCCTCATACACAATCTGTAGCACAGATATTTGCCAAACTTTAAATGACCATCGGTTTGGCTGTAGCGAAATTAAACAAAATGATAATTGTATCTAAAGTAGTTAATGTTTTATCATTTTCTTTTCAGTTCTCACTAGCGTTTCGACATGTTCACATTGGCGGGGTAGGTAAAATGTTTTCTGGTGCTATTTGAGATTATTTCGCTACCCACACCCACAATCTCAAGGTCCACTTTTCCATGCTATTCTCTATAAACCTTTACATTCGTAAATATTGCTACGAAATACGCACTCACCATTCTTCTTCCAAAGAGGGTCGCCTACTTTCACCTACAAGATCATGCGCATCTGTTGGTTATGACGGCGATTTCGCCATAAGCCATGATGCTCCCGAAATAGCTGTCGAGATAAGACAATAAAATAACTAATTTTGTTTTCCTTATTCGTTACTCTGTATTTTGTATTCCACGTAAAAACACGAACTAAGCATATTTGTATTTATCTACCATTCTCTCTCCACAACGGCTCGACAAGGATCGTTGTTATAGCTAACTTTTAATGCTAGTGGGACTAATCCTAGACAATGAGGCAGGAGTTTAAGTTCTTATCCATCTGAGTATCACTCTTTGTTATCTCCTACACACTGTATATGCATGCACATGTGTGTATGTGTATATACGTACAAACACATACGTATGTACACCCAGGCGAAATAAAATGCAAAATACGATTATGCACACACACACAAACACACGCAGAAACACACACACTCACACACAAACATATATATATACATATATATGTATGTATAAATATGTGTGTATATATATATATATATATATATATATATATATATATATATATATATATATATATATATATACATATTTATATATACATACACATGCATACATATATATATATGTGAATGTATGCATGTATGTACTTATGTGTGTGTATGTGTGTGTGTGTGTGTGTGAGACTGAGCTTAGCTAAGCCGGATCATAGGACTATATGATTGCTACATCGATGTTCTGAGGTGTCTCATTTGTTTTCTATTCGGTGAGCAAGCTTTATCATTGAGCCAACCGACACCTATTACAACTGAAACAACACAGAGAACCAAACATCTCGGGCGTATGTACAGTCAAGGAAACATTCTCAGACACTTCGCCTGGTAAGTCGCCATCTTATCAACTCGGTCAGCTGCAGGAGAGTCTGAGAGATGAGCAATAAATATAATACAAAACCAGTAGAACAAATAAAAACAAAAAACCAATCTTATTTGTCCCAGATCAATAATTCTTACAGAAACAGTTGTATTCTACTTAATATTTTCGAACCAAATGTGAACGACTCCACAGAAATTTGTCGATTTCCAGCGTAATATAGGACACGGTTACACTTCAACTCCTCCTGATATCTGTATTCGTGCGCATTTTACCGTGTATATACACACACACGCACATGCACAGCTGTATGTATATTTGTGTGTGTGTGAGTGCATTTATGCGTATATGTACATGTGTATGTGTATGAATGTGTATTTATATATTCATAAATATACGCGTAATTCTGTAAGAATTATTATGTATGTATGAAATTATATATAATATACTATATATAAAAATACATATATACGTATTATATGTATATGAATGTAAACACACACACACACACACACACACACACACACACACACACACACACACACACACACACACACACACACATATACATACATATATATATATATATATAT
>NC_069002.1:2921975-2923031 GCF_001194135.2 Octopus bimaculoides | reverse complement strand
TATATATATATATATATATATATATATATATATATATATATATATATATGTAGATAAGTATCGTATGTATAGATTTATATTATTTGTTTATATTTTTATTATTTATCTGTATTCCCACCGATACATTCCAAACCATTTCTGTTCAGAATCAATCCCCATCCAATAAAATTTCACCGCTATATCACCGAGATCAGACGAATCCAGTGTGCATTAATATATCTGGTTGGCTTTGCGCAGGACTAAGACAAATAGAAAAGCTACTTATTGGAGACTCGCTTCAACACTTTTCCTAATTACTGTACGCAGTATAACAGTATGACATATTTCTATGTTTCTCTGGGATTTGGGATTTAATAAAATTATTGGAGGAATTTACTACTAGTACATAATGTAATTAGATATATACCTTACTGTCTGTCCCACTGTCTGTCTCTTTTTCTATCCCTGTCTCTGTTTCTGTATCACACACACACACACACACACACACACACACACACACACACACACACACACTCACACACACACACACACATTCTCTTTGTCTGTCCATCTGGCTGTCTCTGTATGTATGTATGTATGTATGTATGTATGTATGTATCTATCTATCTATCTATCTATCTATCTATCTATCTATCTATCTATCTATCTAGCTAGCTAGCTATCTATCCATCTGTTAGTCTCTCAGTCCTATTGCGCATGTCTCTTTCGTTGTCTATCTATCGACCAATGTATCTCTCTATCTACCTTCCTATCCATCTCTAACACGAATAACCACACATACATATTTACCTTTGCACATATCTATGCACATGTTATCATTCATATACAAATAAATATTAATAATCTTTCTCTCTCCATATATATATATATATATATATATATATATATATATATATATATTTCATGAGCATGGAACAAATATATATTCATATTCATATTCATATATATATGTGTACACACACACACACACACACACACACACACATATCTTCTTTTACCGAGCGTCAAGCTAATATATTTCTTATACACGTCATTGTGTTGTCCGTTTTTATTCGT
>NC_069002.1:2919219-2921174 GCF_001194135.2 Octopus bimaculoides | reverse complement strand
ATGTATATGTGTATAAATATACATATATGCTGCGATATAACCATAGGCCTGAAATATATAGAAAAATATAAGAATAAAAGAATATATATATATATATATATATATATATATATATATATATATGTATGTATGTATGTATGTATGTATTTATGCATGTATGTATATATGTATGTTTTTTTGTATGTATGTATGTAAGTATGTATATAGAGATATGTACTCTCGAGAAATTTATATGAAGACCTAAAAAGGTAGGCTGAGAAATCAGTGGTAATTTAATGAAATTTCATAATTATAGATGATTATGTGAGGATAATGGAATTTGTAGAAACGTTTGAGGAGCGGCCGACTAAATAATCTCTTATAGTAATAAGTTTCCTCCTTGTAATATCTGACAGAGAACAAATCCTGGCGGAGATTATGATGTCTGTCCTCAATGCATGGTGTTGGTTTGGTGGAGAAAGTAGGGTCGGTGCTGAAGTAAAGAGACGTCGTGTAATAGCATTTGTGAAAGACCAGACATAAGTAGAGGAATATTCCGTTAAATGGAGCTCTGTAACGGCTTTAGATATTGTGTTGCGGTGGCCAGTAACGTGAACACGGCAGTTCAATAAAGAAGTTCTGCTTAATCACCTCAAACCCTGCTTCTGATTCCAGTCCGGTTATTATTATATCAAACCTACTGCATCGTATTGCTAAGTTGAGAATACTCTCTTGCTTTGAGAGAGAGAGAGAGAGAGAGAGAGAGAGAGAGAGAGAGTGAGAGAGAGAGAGAGAGAGAGCTAAATATAGTA
Source organism: Octopus bimaculoides (assembly GCF_001194135.2). Classification (NCBI taxonomy): domain Eukaryota; kingdom Metazoa; phylum Mollusca; class Cephalopoda; order Octopoda; family Octopodidae; genus Octopus; species Octopus bimaculoides. Next base: position 2,920,383 of record NC_069002.1, on the reverse strand, counting down.
AAGTGATAAAGTAAAAAAGTAAAGGTTACTTTTCCAAGTCATACCAATTAATAAGGGACGGTTTGCCGGTTTCCATGGCGTATGAATTCACCACCTGGATGGGGCACCAGTCCATCGCAAGATTACTCATTTTTGCCGGTTGAGTGTAGTGGAGCAACGGGAAATGAAATGTTTTGATCAAGAACATAACGCGTCGCTCGGTCCTGGAATCGAAACCACAAACGAACTCTGGGCTCAAGGACAGAACGTACGGCCCGTGAGTCCGACGAAATCATTATCTTGTAGCAAACACATTACATACAGCACTAAGCATCATTATATGACTAGAGCATGATACTCTACAGTATTGTACAGTAAGTTTAGATGGAGTAGCGTACAAAATAGCAGAGTATATATGAGTAAAATTCGCTACACTACACTGGAGTATAGTAACCTAGAGCGCTGTGAAATATACTACACTAAATTCAGTTGTATTTAGATAATGTAGAGTAGCTGCATTTCGATATGGCATAGCAGGCTGCAGGGCTCTGTTGTATTCTACCAACTGGTACCGTACTGTAGAAAACGATAGAGTAAACTTTGGAAAATCATAGTTTGGTGTTCCTTCACTTTATTTATCACCGTTTTGCTGTTGTGTAGCAGAGATGGTTGTGTCAGTGAAAGATTTATATATCGAACAATGTGTATGCGCTATGTCCTTATGTGTGTTTGTGTGTATGTGTGTAAGTGTGTATGCGTGTGTGCGTTTGGTGCTCACGTTCTGGACACAATCCATTCCAAGAAAGCCATGTGTCTTAGATCACCGACCAAAATTGCCACGGTCATTACTCAAACAGGAATGAAACTAAGGCTGTCATAGACTTTTCAGTAACTATATACTTTTATGTATACATATACGCATATAGACAGACATGCATGTACATACACAAATATATATATATATATATATATATACGTAGACACACGCACTTAAATATATACATACAAAGTATATGTAATCATGCATGCATGCATATATTCATACTCGCATATAGACACAGTTACATACACGGATACATGTCGCATATGCATACACACACACATATGAATGCGTGTGAATTTATGAGTGTATATGCCAGTGTGTATATATGCCTATCTATGTAAATATATACATATGTAAATATA
>NC_069002.1:2913398-2917618 GCF_001194135.2 Octopus bimaculoides | reverse complement strand
AGAGAGAGAGAGAGAGAGAGAGAGAGAGAGAGAGAGAGAGAGAGAGAGAGAAACAGTGAGAGATATAATGGGTAGGTAGATGGAGATGCAAATAGATAAACTCATATATAGATGGATAGATGCATAGATAGGTAGGTATTTAGGTAGGTAGGTAGGTAGGTAGACACATAGGTAACAGACAGATCGATTGATAGATAGATAGATAGATAGATAGATAGATAAATTGTTACGCTGATAGATAGATAGATAGATAGATAGATAGATAGATAGATAGATAAATAGATGGATGGATGGATAAGTACCTAAGTACATAAATAGATAACACGAATACAAGCATGCAAACAGACATACAGTTAGACAGACAGATAGGTAGATAGATATATTATTAAGTTCTGAGAACTTGTTTACATCAAATAATAGTTGTTAGTGGGTTATAATTATTTTTCTAATCGGAAATTAAATTACTTTGACTAACAACCAATAGAGAAAATGAGATAAAGAAAGAAATAGCTTTTTACCTTCAAAAGAACACCCCCACCCACTACCTCTGCTGGCTACAACAAAGCAAACCCCGCTGGGTCATAGTGTTTCAGACACTGTTTCATGTATATTACTTTACAATTGTTGGAAGAGTGTTTAATAGAGAAAAAAAGAAAAAGAAACAGAAAAAAAAGTAAAAGAAAAATGTCTGCCTTTTCTGTGTAACGTTGCCACTGATTTTACCTTTTTAGTCCTAATTCAGATTTGATCGAAACGTCTGATGAACGTGTGTTTAGCCCTAGTCTTCACGTTTTCTCTGTGATTTTATTCTATGTGAATCATCGTAAACCTAGGGCTACTTTTTTCAATGCCCGTTTCCTTGTTTAATTCTTTAGCATTTAAAACAGCCATATTAGGCTTAACTATTCGATCTCTTTTACGTCCAAAATGGCCAGATCCGTGCTAAAAGTAAGCATAAATCTTGAAGCTACGAGATAATACGGGATTAATTCAAAGTACAGCTCCCAAAATTACTGCAGAGCTTAATGACCACCCCGAGAACCCAATTTCTACAAAAAGTGTTCGCGGGAGCTGCAAAAGGCCGGATTTCACGGGAGGGCTACAATCAGAAAACCACCACTTTCAAAAACAAACGTTGCAAACCGTTCAGATTGGAGTAAAAACCTACAGAATTGGTCCCTAGAACAGTGGAAGAATGCTATTTTCTCGGACGAGTCATCCTTTACCTTATTTTCAACCACCGGCCGAGACTACCTTCTTCCAACTGTTAAACATGGAGGGGGATTATTTAAACATTTTATCTGATCAAATTCATCCTATGGTTACGGAACTGTTTCCGGAGGGAAACGCAATCTTTCAGGATGATAATGCACCAATTCACACAGCTAAAGTTGTTACTGAATGACACGAGGAACATTCTAGTGAAGTTGAACATCTTATCTGGCCACCACAGTCCCTAGATCTCAATATTATTGAACATTTATGGTGCATTTTAGAAACGCAAGGAGTCGATATCCTCCACCTAGAGACTGTTTTAGCTGAAGAATGGACAAAAATTCCTTTGGAAACAATTCAAACATTGTACGAGTCTATAGCTCGTAGAATTCAAGGTGTAATTACTGCCAAAGGCGGTCCTACCCCATATTACAATAAATTTATTTGAAATTTTAAGGTGCTTTCATTATTTTGTCCAACCTCTGTGCATGCTATATATATACCCTATGTGATGTGTATAGTTATGGTTTTTATGATTGTATGTTGCATGGCTTAAATATCAGGAGTTGCCTCTAGACCTAACGGAACCTCATAGTCATACTTAAGATTATGGTGCTAACGTTGTGTTCCAGATAATGTTATGATTTATTTTATTAAATCGATACAAATACTATAGTGAACTTGCCGTGTGGGGATGGGTGGAAAATCCAACGTTTTCAGGGAAAAATTGACAGAAGAGAAACGAATGAGCGACAGTAGACTTTTGGAAAAAACACTGGTTGCATGCTAGAGGAAGGATGTTGGTCTCTCATTAATTTCTCTCTTGTTAACTTTTCTCTAAAGAAGCACTCTTATCGGAGCATTGTAGTTTCGATTCCCAACGGCGGGGCCACTCTACTCAATTTATTGATTTTGGTAACAATTATAAGTCTTGCCATCGCAGTCCAGCACCAGCATTTTTGCAGTTTGACCATATGTTGCCACTTAAACGACCATTCTATAATTTTGCAGACGTTTATCAAAATATTGATTTCTACTCTAGGCACAAGGCCCGAAATTTTGTGGGAAGGTGCCAGTCGATTAGATCGACTCCAGTATGCAACTGGGACTTAATTTATCGACCTCAAAAGGATGAAATGCAAAGTCAGCCTCAGCGGAATTTGAACTCAGAATGTAAAAGCAGAGAAATATAGCTAAGCATTTCGCCCGGCGTGCTACCGTTTCTGCCAACTCTCTGTCTTACGTTTATCAAAATATTAACAACACTATTAATTCCTCACTGGATTGATATTTTATTAATCCGAAAAAAAAAACAATCTTCAAAGTTGAACTCGTCAGGATTTGAACTTCAAATATAAACAGCTGAACCAAAAGCTGCCAGGAATTTTGTGCAACGATCTAAGAATTTTTCAAAATTGCCGACTCGGTACCAGATATAACATTCTATATGTTTATCTTCAAAGAAACAAACAAGAAAAAATGCCTCAAAATCTAACGAAAAAAAGTGATTTCAGGGAAATTTCTTTGCGACCCATTACAAGCTTCCTCACTGTCACGTTACACATAATTTATCATATTAGTGTTATCGATAATTTAAAATGGTGTGGTTGAGGGCGTCGGTGTTGGTGGTGGTGTTATTTCCCAATATTGCTTTATCATTAAAGAATCATTAACGATGTTAATTATTATTACACAATACACCTTATACAGATAATTTTAATTGTGCAATAAGGTAAAGCTAATTGTTTGCTATTTAATATTTTTCTGTGGGAGATCCTATTAATGAAAGATCCATCTTGATATATATATGCACATGTGTGTATCTGTGTGCTTCTGTCTATATCTGTATATGTCTGTTGGTGTGTGTGTATGCGTGTGTATACGTGTTTGTGGTAGGATCTTTCTTTGAAAATGAAGCATGCGCAAACCGTTGTTCCATCAACTAAAATATCTCACGTGTTTGTATGGTTGTGAAGCAAGTCCCTTAACACCATAGCTTTGCTATTTGGGTTCATATAAACCTACACACCCAACATATATCTCCCAACATAAGGCGGCGAATTGGCCGAATCGTTAACACGCCGAGCAATGTGCTTAGCGGTATTTCTTACGTTCTGAGTTCAAATTCCGCCGAGGTTGACTTTATTTTTCATCCTTTTAATATCGATAAAATAAATACAAGTTATGCACTGGGGTCGATGTAAACGACTTACCCCGCTCTCATAAAATTACTGGCCGTGTGCTAAAATTCGAAATTGACATATCTACCAACATGCTTATTTACCAACATTCCTACGGATCTTCCTGTCTACCTGCCTAACTACCAAACTGCGAAATTTCCCACTCTCTAGTTTATCTATTAATCCACCTTAGAATGTAAGTGGCTGAGTATTCCATTGAAGCTGATACATCTTACACTTAACTTGATAATAATAATAATTATAAGGCCTAAAATTTTGGTGAAAGGAAACTAGTCAATAATATTGACCCCAGTGGTTTGCTGGTACTTATTTTATCGACTCCGAATGGCTGAAAGATAAAGTTGACTTGAGCACAGAACGTGTGTATCTATGCATAAATTATTACATTTATACATAGATACATACATAAATGTAGACGCAGGTACACACACACACATAATTATAATAAAGATGCGCACATATATATTCATAAATACATATGTATATACACACAAACATAGACACAAAGCCTCATATCTACCGAATTATATTCACGAGGCATTCCTTTATTTAACCGGAGGCTATGGCAGAAGAAAAGAAGAACAAAACTTTCTCAAGGTATTGCGCTGTGGGATCAAACTCGGAAAACACGCAGTTAGGAAATGAATGTCTTAACCACACAGCCTACGTCTGTGCCATTCCCGCAAATCCACACACCTACCTACCAAACCACTAATCAAGCTACCCATCTAACTACCAAATTGCATACATGTAATCTTCTACACCAATCTACATATATAAATAATATAAATACTATATATATAT
>NC_069002.1:2907288-2912506 GCF_001194135.2 Octopus bimaculoides | reverse complement strand
AGGCACTTATACAGAGGCATCTTTAAGGTTATACATACCTGTGTGTATGTGTGTGATGCCTGCTTGGATGTATATATAAGCATGCATGCAGAGAAAGGCATGTCAAAGAGCACGCACTACACCCTAAAATTCTTGTTTCTAGGCGGAATATCAATAGATCTCCTTAACGCATTTACAGCAATAAGCATAAAATTGTTGTTGTTGCTGTTATTAGTATTATTATTATTGACAAGCTGACAGAATCGATAGCACGCCAGACAAAATGCTTAGCCGCATTTCATCCGTCTTTACATTTTGAGTTCAAATTCTGTTGAAGTTGACTTTGCCTTTCATCATTCCGGGGTCGATTAAATAAATACCAGTTACGCACTGGCGTCGATGTAATCGACTTAATCTCTTCAAACTAAATTTGATGTCTTGTGCTTCCAGTAGAAAGGATTATTATTGTTATTATAAAGGTGGCGAGCTGGCAGAACCGTTAGCACGCCGGACAAATTGGTTAGCGTTATTTCGCTCGTCACAACATTCTGAGTTCAAATTCCGCTGTGGTTGACTTTACCTTTCATCCTTTCGGGGTGAAACACTAGGATCGTGGTTTATAGGCATAAAGGAAGATAATAAATAATAGTAACTATGTCACTCTTTTCGTAACAAATTAGTTGAACTTCAAGAAATAGAGTCATAAACTCCAATCACGAAAGAAATATTTGTATCCCAATCAGCTAGAAATAATAGCTAAATCACAACCATGCACTATGCATTGGAAGTCTAAAGATCCGATATATTTTTCGTGTAGTCTTGTCACGCAGAGTATGTCTGTCGATGTCATTTACGCTACAAGTGTGTGGTGAATAATAACTGAAACACTTACATAATATATAAGGGAAAAAAATACGAAAGTTTGTTGATTGATCAGGTGGAAACACAAGTCGTATCCGTTGCTTATGTATTAAGACACATTCTAAAGAGCAACGCTGTTATATGTATATAAATATATGTACGTGTGTGGGTGTTGATGTGTATGTGTTGATGTGTATGTGTTGATGTGTGTGTGTGTGTGTGTGTTTGTAAAAGTGGCTGATGATGGAACTTTTGTTTGTTCTCATGAATGACCCAGAGCTAAGTAAACAATCACAATAACAACTGCATTTACTATTACAACAACAGCAGGAGCATCATCATCATCGTCGTCGACAACAACAACAACAACCACAGCTTATATTAGCTCTTATTCTTCTACCACCACAACCACTATTATCAGCAGTATATAATATACGCACGCACACACTCAAACACACACACGCACACACACACACACACATACATAGGTATATGTATTTATATGTGCATATATATTGTATACATAAATATATATATATGTGTGTGTGTGTGTACATATATACATATACGTGGGTGTAGAGAGTGTGTGTGCATATCTACACACGTACACACACAGACATATATGCATGTATATATATATATATATATATATATATATAGGCATATCGATATTATGTATATATATATGCCTATATATATGATTATATGTATACATACACACACACACACACACACACACACACACACACACGTATCGATTTGTGTAATTTTATGAATCTCGAAATGTCTTGGGAAATGGTAATCCAAAATTTCTTCGGGAAAAACATACACGGCATTAGACTTTTCTCGAACATGTAACCAGACTAGTCTCCAGTTTACCCATAATGCATTCAATGTAATTGTATATCAATAAAAAAAAATTACGCTTCCCCTACCGTTGACCAAAAGCAAAACAAAGCAATAGAAAACAAGCAATAACATAATAAATTCGCAATGGTTAGTTAATAATTAGTTAATAATTAATAATTAATATGGCAGCAGCTTAGTCTAGTAATTATATTGTCGTAGAAAACCGACTGAGAAATTAAGATGTTGTAAAGACTTAGGTTATTAGTTGAAACACATTTCAGCAACACTTAGAAACACGTGTCTACTGTTTCGTTTGTAAAGCAACAATGCTTTCATTTTTATCTTTTATCTGTTACTCGCTTCAGTCACTAGGCTGCGGTCATGCTGGGGCCACCGCTTTGAAGCGTTTGTCGAACAAATCGCCCTCAGTATGTAACATAGAAATGCATGACAGATGTGAGCGGCTTAACTGTTTAACGTTTAAACCCGCCATATCCAGCCAAAATTCTCTACCTGTTATATGTTCAATCTGGCAAGATCTTGCCCCTCATACTGACCATACAATTCCATTTTAAAAATAAAATGTCTCATCACTGAAATCTGAAAGCAATGAGATCATGTATGAGTAACTTTAAGAATTGTAACTAAATAAGCATAACATTTGACAGACAAATCCGAAAACCAAAAGGTTAAATTCACCTCGAAGATAGAGTGATGGTAATTTCTGCTCTTTGTATAAAAATCTTTGAATTTATTTTGTTGCATTCACATACGTTGTATACTTTATGTATTTTAGAAGTTCACAACAAAATTTTGTCAATATTATAATATTGCTAGATAAATTATTATTCTTTATCTCCAGAAAGGTTTTTGATGTCTCAATATATGAAATTATTTTATATGAATACTTTCGTCTAAAACAAAAAAGTTTTATGATAAATCATACGCTGGGCGTTAATGTGTTAATAATAAGTCACTAAATTAACAAACAATTTGTCCGCATTCTTCTTAAGAGTCACAGATCACCATACCAAGAGAGCCTGTTCTCTCTCCGATACACTAATGTAAACGCCATTGCAGATCTCACATAAATGTTTATGATACTCGTAAATAGCTTGGAAAAATACATCTGTAGGAATTTAGAAAAAAAGAATCGAATTTGGTGTGTGAAACCCAAATGTTTCAGTGATTACAACACGAGTCGACAAATTAAAAAAAAAAACCCCAAAAACATAAATACCCACCTCTGTCATGATGTTATGCTTGGTCGATCACGTTGCTAAAACACACCTAGATAAGAATTTAACTTCTAGATTCTTTTGGACGTTAAATTCCTTATTGTATTTGTCAATTGATAGAAGTAACAGCAATCGATCAAAATGATAACACACCAACAAAATGAATCACCTCTCTCTCTTTCTCTCATTAAAATAAATAAATGAATAAACATCACTTGACAGGGGAGAACCATAAGATATTCATTAGTTAGAAAGTGAATAATAAATTTACGAAGCGCTCGCTATGATTTATGATTAAAACTATGGGAAGCGCCGACGACAATCACTCGAAGCTAAACTAATTGCCGTTAAGCACGAAACCCGATCGCTAACTCAGAAACTTTCTTGCATAACATTTCAAGAATGTCGGACTGTTTACTTTAAGTTTCCACCAAAGCCACAGGCTGTACAATGCACGATGGAAGATTATACCACGAAAGAGTTTTTGAAGTGCATTTACAAAATGATTTGGAGTTATTTGCGAAGCGGGTATTTTGAATCTACTTAACGATCACTATTCCCCAAATAGAACCCCAATAGAATACGTACCAGATTGAAACTTAAGTACTGAGAGCGAGTTATTGCTCAAAACCCTTCAAGTTGGTGCCCCAGCATGGTTGCAGTTTAATGACTACAGCAAATAAAACACAGAGATGAAAGACGTGTCTATACAGACATTGTTTAAATACATTTCTGTGAGGAACACTGCAAAGCAATTGACTGGGATCAACCGCGAGGAAGTAGGAGGAGAGAAAGTGATTCGGAGTTGCGTTTAACAGGTCATTATGAACAACGTTCTCCTTCAGGAAGATAAGCAGCACATCCAAAGTCTGCTAACAAGTATGGCTGGATTATAAATTGGCATTTGATTCTTTCTGTCGCTCAGTGTTCTAGCTACTGTAGTTGAAGTCATTAATAGACTGACTTCGATATAGCTAGCAATAAAAACAGAATGAACTACAACAGTTACGAATAGAATTAGATTATTTACCGAAATATTGCAAAGTGGCAGCGTGCCTAAGATAATTTTTTGTCTCGGCAGTAAACCTCTGTCCGTTCTAATGAGAAAAATAGTTACACTGCAACGCCAGCAATAACAGAAACCTCTTGCAATAACAGAAACCTGTTGTTTTGTGATCGTTTTCAGAACACCAATAGAGGTACGTAGCTAGGTTCAGTACTCAAATGAAACACAGAATGGAATTTAGTCAGGTAACTGTACATATTTTTGCAGTTTGTTGAAGACAGCTCGTTGGCTAAATAAGAATTTTGGATATCAATGAGAGAAGTACAAGTTCAAAAACAGAGGACAATCGTTGAGTGCTTATTTGTAGTACTTAGAAAATATCTACAAACCAATAAAAAGAGAAATGAGTACAAGTGTGTACTCGACAGCAAAAAGGACACCATCGTAAGATTGATTGAAGAACTCTCGAATAAATACTCTGAGTGAGTGTAAATTCTAATCTAGTTGTGTTTCAGCAACGTGATCGACCAAGGATAATTAAATCTGTCCGGACTGACCTAATTAAACAGTAATTGAACGAAAATATATTCATATCAACAGAAAATTACATACATACATACATTTATACACACATACATGCGTAAGTACATACGCACGTATGTACGTACATGCAGCCAAGCCTGTACCATTCCAAGAGTCTAAATGAAAATGCTAACGAACAGAGTGTAGATGCGAACAAAGTTATCAACATCAACGGAAAACCAGATTAACCATCCCAGCGAGAGGAACGGGGCTGGGAGGACATTTTATCTCTCATCAGTTTAACACTAATCGGAGAAATACACCGGCTTTATGGATCTTTGGAATTCAGTAAATCGATTAGCCTATTTATTTATTTATTTACTTATTTATTTATTTATTGAAATATTTTATTTTTTACTGGTTTCACTCATTGGGTGACGGCCATGCTGATGCGCGCTGCTCCTAGTGTTTAGTCGAAAAAACCGACCCTCTAATTAATTATCCCTCTCTTTTTCTTTTTAATGCCTGGTACTTATTCAAAACGTCACCCTTTGCTGAATCGCTCTTCTAATGAGGATGCAAACAAACCATCACCAGTTGTTATCCAAGGGAAAGGCAACGGGACCGATACAGCTTGGCACCAGTGACATCGCATCTCATTTTTACAGCTGGAGCAAAGTGAAATACAGTGTCTTGCTCAAGAACACAACACACAGCCCGGTCCTGGAATCGAACTCACTACACACACACACACACACACACA
>NC_069002.1:2904390-2906762 GCF_001194135.2 Octopus bimaculoides | reverse complement strand
CATATGATGAATAGGAGAAGGAAAAACATAAAGCATGAAGAAAAGGAAGAGATGGAGAATGAGAAAGAGATAATGGCAGTGATGATGATGATACTACTACTACTGCTACTACTACTACTACTACTACTACTACTACTACTACTACTACTACTACTACTAATAATAATAATAATAATAATAGTAATCCTTTTTACTATAGGTTCAAGGCCTGAAATATTGGGGAAGGAAACTTGTCGATTACATTAACCCCCAGTGTTTCACTGGTACTTAATTTATCGTCCCCGAAAGAATGAAAGGCAAAGTCTCAGTGTAATTTGAACTCACAACGTAGCGGCAGACGAAATACCGCCAAGCATTCTGCTCCACGTGCTAATGATTCTGTCAGCTCGCCGCCTTCATAATAATAATAACAATAATAATAATAATAATAATAATAATAATAATAATAATAATAATAATCATAATGATGATAATTTGTTCTAATGTGGATACAAGATCAGTAATTTTAGGGCGAAGAAGTTAGTTGATCTGGTTGTCAACGATGCTCAACTTGTGCTTATTTTATCGATGGCAAAAGGATGAAAGGGTCAATTGACCACGACGATATTTGAGCTCAGAACGTTAAAAGCCGGAAGAAATTGAAGGTGTAGGGCTTCAGTCGATTCCAAAACGACCTCAATATATTTTACTGACGTTTGAATTTATCGATCCGACCTCCATCCGCCCCCCAAAACAGTATGAACGACAAAGTTGATCTTATTCACACATACAACAGTCACTTGCAAAATATATTACATAACGCTTGTGTGCTTGTGTGTGTGTGCGTGCGTGTGTGTGTGTGTGTGCGTGCGTGTGTGTGTGTGTGTGTGAAGGGCGGATGTATTTAGAAGGCCCCAGAGGAGCCAGAAATACGTTGTGGAATGTTCATAGGGCTGTCCGGTGAGATATCACTGTAGCTGTTGTAGCTGTTTCTGTTGCTATTGTTGAGGTTAGAGTTTGAGCAATGTAATTTTAATCGCATGTGTATATACAGGCATATATACTTATATAAATGTGTGTGTATATATATATATATCATCACCATCGTCATCAGGAGGAAAGGGTCATGCCAATAACATACTTAGGACGCTCCGACTCTGGTGGAAAGAGAGCAGGAAGAATATCTTCAGACCAGTGTACGGGGCCCGAAAGTTTTTAGCAAAATGGGTTACGCTAAGAGCAACCAAGGTGCTGGATGGCGATGTTAGACCGATTACCAGTTTAATCATTACTGTCATCAAGATTACTATGATAATAGTTATCGGGATGATGATAATGATGATGATGATGTTACTACTACTACTACTACTAATAATAATAATGGTTTCGAATTTTGCCGCAACGGCAGAAATTTTGGGGGAGGGGATGAGTCGATTACATCGGCCCCAGTGCTCCTCTGATACTTGATTTATCAACCCCAAAAGGATAAAAGGCAAAATGAACCCCGGCGGATTTTTGATCGACCCCGGAAGGATGTAAAGCAAAGTCGACCATGGTGGTACTTGAACTCAGAACGTAGACACAGATGAAATAGCGCTAAGCATTTCGCCCGGCGTGTTAACCATTCTGCCAGTCCACCGCTTTATATAATAATAATTATAATAATAATAATAATAATAATAATAATAATAATAAATATCGGAATATTCATAATCACAGTTATCATTACTAAAGTTATGATCCATGATGATAATGTTTGGATGATGATGATGATGATGGTGATGATGATGATGATGGTGGTGATGATGATGATGATGATGATGATGATGATGATGATGAGGCTGATAATGATCTTCATTGTGTTTCTTTCCTTTCTCTCCCTCCTCCTCCTCCTCCTCCTCCTCCTCCTCATCATCATCATCGTCATTATCACCAGCACCACCATCATCATCATTATCATCATCATCATTATCATCATCATGACCATGATGATGACCATCAGCAGCATCACAATCACCACCACCACCACCACCAATATCCCCCCCCCATCATCATCACTACGTTCAGCATAAGCTTTATTTTAATTTTTATGAATGCCAGAAAAAAATGTTAACGACGCCAACGACAAGATCAACAACAACAACAACAGCAACAACAACAACAACAACAACAACAATTCCTGAGGATCAGATGACGACAAGAACAGGAACAAGAACAAAGAACAACAACAACAACAACAATGATGAACCCTGAGAAATGACAACGAATACAACACAAACAAAGGACTACTACTACTACTACTAGAATGACAAGTGACGAATGGCAAATGACTAATGACAAATGGCAAATGACCATACTAACGAGAACAAGAAGAAACAAGTGTGACGTGGGGG
>NC_069002.1:2903850-2904043 GCF_001194135.2 Octopus bimaculoides | reverse complement strand
ATATATATATATATATATATATATATATATATATAAATATATATAGTAAACTCTATGTATACTATGCCAACACAGGTAACATACATGTATGTCTACATACATTCGCACACCTGCAAAGGCACACAAAAACTCACACAACACTTTTACACACACACACACACACACACACACACACACACATACTCACACACAT
>NC_069002.1:2903251-2903750 GCF_001194135.2 Octopus bimaculoides | reverse complement strand
TATGTATGTATGTATGTATGTATGTATACAACTATCCATGTTCACTTTTTTTTAATATAATACCTCAATATGAAAAATAAAGGAGAAAAAAGTCTCAAAGATCATACAAGCAGTAAGTAAGATTCAGAAAATCGTCTCATTAAAATACTAACACAATAAATATTACGACTATTAATAATAATGGTATCAACAACACTAACAACATAACCACCACTACGACTAATTCTAGCAATACTAATATTACCACTACTACTACTACTACTACTAATAATAATAATAATAGAGGAATAGTTGTACTCACGTTGACAGCAAGCGACATATTTATTAAGAGAACTACGATAGATATACATAGCTCTCTAAACATATTGGTACTCCCAGCTCATAATTCACTTACTTCATATTTTCACCACAGAAGCACAGTGTATTATCACATTCTAACTAAGGATGCAATACACAGCCTGTGCAATACGATATATATATATATATATATATATATATA
>NC_069002.1:2901619-2902400 GCF_001194135.2 Octopus bimaculoides | reverse complement strand
CAATGTATGTGCATCTGTATGTGTGTGCGTTTGTGTTTGTGTGTGTGTTTGTGTGTGATAGATTTTGTTGCAAGGTGAACGATGTTTTTGACTTGATGTTGTGGTATGTTATGCGGTGTTGTGTAGTGTGGTGTGTGTCACGCGTGCCTGTTTGCGTGGCAGCGTGTGTGAGTGTGTCACTGTTCTGTACTTGTGTGTGTATGAATGTGCAGGTGTGTGTGGGAGGGTGCGGCTGTTGGTGTACGCGTTTGTTTACGTGTGTGTTTTGCGTGAATGTTTCGTTTGTGTGTTTGTGCATGTGTGTGTGTGTGTGTCTGTGCTTGTGTGTCTGCGTTTGCGTGTGTCGCCGTTGTCTGTACTAAGCGAACGGCACAGCAATGTGTAAGAGCGCATGTGTGTACGTCTTCATGTCTGTGTGCGTGTGTCTGTGTGTGTATGTATGTATGTGTGTCAGCGCGCGTGCGTCAATCTTTCGTTCTATATGTATACGTGTGTGTGTGTGTGTGTGTGTGTCTGTGCTTGTAATTATCTATTTATGCAATATAGCTACATCGATAAATAGAAAGATAAATGTGTGTTCCTGTATGAATATATATATGTATACCAACACACGTGCTTCAAAACAAATATATAGGTTATAAGTTTTTGAACGAACGTACATATATGTATATATATATGTGTATGTCTATATACATACATACACACATACATACATACCTATATATATATATATATATATGTATATATATATATATATATATATATATATATATATATATAT
>NC_069002.1:2898491-2901305 GCF_001194135.2 Octopus bimaculoides | reverse complement strand
TATATGTATATTATATATATATGTATATGTATATGCGATCGTATGTATAATTTTATTTATATGCACATCTATGCAGGTATATTTGTCCCTATATCTGTTATCTGTATAGAAATGTGTATATATCTATTTAACTGTAGATGTATGTGTGTGTTCGTATGAGTATGTATGCGCGTGCGCGCGCAATCTTACCGGTGTTTCGGTATATCGTGTGACGGCATGCTTGTATACATCGGTATATGTGAAGAAAATAAGAGAGCGAGAGAGAGAGACAGAGAGAGAGAGAGAGAGAGAGAGAGAGGGAGAGAGAGATAGTAAGACAGATGGATAAGGAGACAGAGAGAGAGATAGTAGTTTTTAAAAGGGAATGTCTTCAGAAGTATATGTATATATATTCATGTTTATTGTGTGTATATATTTTATGTTCTGGTATATACGCAAGTATTGCGCGGGTGCTCGTTCTAAAGAGTCGGTCCGTGTTGGTGTCACAACATAGATTACGTTGTGGTAATGTTATTATATGCATGTATGGATGTATAAATATATATGTATATATGTATGTGTATAATATATATATATATATGTATTTATAATGATGAATACGGTTGTATTTTGATATCGGGTGTGATACGAAAGATAAACGTATATATTGATGTGTATGTATCTACGCCCGTATGTGTATGCCTGGTGGTGTCATTCTGAACGTATGTCCGCGATAGTGTCACTGTACACCTGTGCATGCGTATACATATGTGTATAAACACTTGTATCTATATATAAGTTGATGTATACGAGAGCGCATACGCTTGTGCATCCCTGTGCGTAACTGTGCACGTGCATACGTGTCTATGCGTGCGTGTATACGCGTATATGCGTATATGTGTGTCTCTAGCTATACATGTGCGAATATATGTCAATATGTGTATGCATGTGTATAAATCCTTGTCCGTGTATAACTATGTATATATATGCGTATATATGTATATACGCGTATGCTTGTTTATGTGGTAGTGCGAACATGCATGTGTGTATATATGTCTATATATGCATGTGTGCTTAGGGACGCATCTGCCTGTCGTGTTTATGTATGTTTATACTTGTGTATGCATTCGTGTCAGAGTGTGCACGTATTTAGGTCCATATATACATGCTTTGTTGATGAGTGTTAAAGAGGCTATGTGTGCCGCTACGAGCGTGTGCATCTGTGAGTACGTGTGCGTCTTACATGCGTCTGTATATTAACTTCCATGTTTGCATGTATATATATATATATATATATATATATACTTCTTTGGAAATGGTGTATAGAATGTATATGTATGTATGTATGTATGTATGTATGTATGTACGTACGTACGTATGTATGTATGTATGTATGTATGTATGTATGTATGGAAATTTGAATGAATGAAAGTATGTACGTGCGAGCTTGAATATGTGTGTATATCTATGTACGTTTATCTAGGCGTGTATGCATGCGTAAGTTTCATTGCGTATGCATCTGTATCTCCGTATATGCATGTGTGTATATATATATGTATATATATATATTTATGTACATATGTGTTTATATATATAGAGAGAGAGATCTGAGTGCGTTTGCGTGTGTGATGGAGTATAGAAAATATGATGACGGTAACGCGTCTCCTCCCAGGAATGTTTAACTACTACTACTACTACTACTACTACTACTACTACTACTACTACTACTACTACTACTACTACTACTACCACCACCATGACCATCACCACGACTACCACCACTACTACTACTGCGGCTGCTGCTGCTGCTACTGCTTGCAATGCCAACGCCGTCACAACTTATCAGTGCTAGTAGTAGTAGTAGTAGTAGTAGTATTAGTAGTAGTTACATCCATACTAATAACAACAACCAAAATTATCAACAGCTGCATTTGGTAAAATAACTTGTATAGCAGCGGGCTTTATTAATCAGTTTGAAGTTGTTGTTGGTTTGTTGTTGTTTTATTTCCCAAATCAGCGTTGGTCGATCAGACATTACACTATGATGAGAAAGCCTTCCAGTCGTGACCATCCCAATTGATTTTGTTTATTTTATTTTTCTATTTTTGCCTTTTGTCCTTTATTCTTGTTTTACTATTCAGATCTAAGTGTTGCGTTGCTATGACTATATTATCCAACGTGGCAAAGATAGTAGGTGGTTTCGAAGGTAGTTTGGCTACTATTTTTAATAGGTCGAGCGAGCAGGTAAGAGATTCCACCGTTGGCTCCTGTTAAACTGTTGTTGTTGATGGTGTTGTTGTAGTTGTTGTTGTTTTAGTTGTTGTTGTTGTTGGTGGTGTTAGTATGTTGGAGTGGTGTTTGGTGTATTGCGGCGGTGGTGGTGGTTGTTATGATGGTGTGGCTATTTGTGGTGTTGGTGGTGGTGGTGGTCGATATGATGGTGTGGCTATTCGTGGTGTTGGTGATGATGGTATTGGTGGTGGTGGTGGTGGTGGTGGTTGATATGCTGGTGTTGTTATTTTGTGTCGAGTGTGGTGGCGTTGGTTGCTAAGGAGATAGTGGTTGTTGCTGTGGTTGTAGTTGTTCGTGTTGGTGGCGTTAGTGGTGTTGACACTAATAATGGTGACGGTGGTATTGGTGTTAGTGCTTCTGATAGCGTTGATGGTGATGATGGGGATGGTGATGATGGGGATGGTGATGATGGGGATGGTGATGGCGGTGGCCGTAATGCTGGTGACGTTAGTAGTTGTGTTAGTGGTAGTCGCGATGTCCGTGGTAGTGGTGGGATTTGATGTTGATGTTGATGTTGCTGTTGGTGGTTATGGTGATGTTCAC
>NC_069002.1:2893461-2896921 GCF_001194135.2 Octopus bimaculoides | reverse complement strand
TTTTGTTTTGCCGGTGATGGGTGTGAATGCGGCGATGGTTTGAGAAGAGGGGGTGGACACCGGTGATAAAAACGTGAAGATGGAGGCTGTGTTGATGACGACGGTGATGATGATGATGATGATGATGACGACGACGACGACGACGATGATGATGATGATGATGATTGTTGATCACAACGACGACAGTTATGGAAAAAAATGGTAACGACGATGACGATGACGACGATGGTTGTGGCGGGGAGGGGGTTCTGGTAGTCACCGTAGTGGTGATTCGGATAGACGGGGTGAATGCAGAGATGGAAGAAGA
This sequence comes from Octopus bimaculoides, assembly GCF_001194135.2. Taxonomy (NCBI): domain Eukaryota; kingdom Metazoa; phylum Mollusca; class Cephalopoda; order Octopoda; family Octopodidae; genus Octopus; species Octopus bimaculoides. Next base: position 2,896,614 of record NC_069002.1, on the reverse strand, counting down.
AGAAGAAGAAGAAGAAAATACGGCAGCGATGGCTGCGTGTGACGGTGGCTGCGCTAGTGTTCTTGGTGACAGTGGTGCGATAGGGGTGTGGTAGATGGCAGGTGGTAGGTGGTAAATGGTATTGATGCGTACAGGTGAATGGACTGATGAGAAAGGGAGGGAAGGAGGTTGGCAGGTGGCAGTGATGAGAGTGTGGGAGAGAGAGAGAGAGGGAAGACTGAATGCCGGAGAGAAAGAGAGAGAGGGAAGACTGAATGCCGGAGAGAGAGAGAGAGAGAGAGAGAGGAAGGTGTGTTTGTAGCTCGTTTGTGTAAATGAGCGAATGTGTTGGTGTGTCTGTGTGTGCGTCTTTGCGCGTGTGTGTGTGAATGTGAGTGTGGGGGTGTGTGTGCTTGCGTGTGTGTATTTTGTGTGTCTGTGTGAGCGTGTTAGAGCGTGTGTACATCTGTTCTCACACACACACACACACATACACACATATAAGTTTATATGACTGCATGTACATATAGATATGTGTGCATGCGTATGCACACATGCACATATATATTTACACATACATACATATAATATACATATGTGTGTGTGTGTATTTGTGTGTATGTATGTATGTATAGATACAGATAGATAGATACATACATACATACATATATACAAGCATATACGTGTTTATACACACAAATGCATGCGTTTGTGCATTTACACGTATACGTTGGTACGTGCGTGTGTGTGTGTGTGTGTATGTATGTGCGTGTCTGTGTGTGCGGGAGACAGAGAAAAAGAGTGAGTGAAAGTTAGAGGGGGAAAGAGAAAGAGAGAAGGAATAGTTCTACTTCTGCTGATGTTGTTATTATTGTTGTTGTATGCTACCTGGCAGGCTGGCTGGTTGTTGTGTTGGTCTGTTGGTTTCGTGGTTGATCAATGTTTCATTGCTGGTTGCGTGCTGCGTGTCGATGCTGTTGTGGTTCTGTGAGGTTCTTTAACCCCAGGTCTGTCCACAAATGAAGTAGACACGTGATCAACAACATTCCAGCCATGACCATCGCATCTAATTCCTTTTCTTAGTTTATATAACTCCACATCATCCAATATATGATGCATTTATTTTAAGAAAGTAGAATCTGATTTGAGTGAAATCATTTAGTAGCTATTTCTAGCAGAGCCAGTAGACACGTAGAGGCTCTTTAGATGGCTGGGTGGTAATAGTAGTAGCAGTAGTAGTAGTCGTAGTCGTAGTAGTAGTAGCAGTGGTTCTGATGGTAGTTGTGGATGTGGTGGAAGTGTTTGTGGTGGTTGTTGTTGTAGTGGTGGTTGTTGTTGTGGTGGTGGTGGTTGTGGTGGTGGTGGTGGTTATTATGGTGGTGGTGGTTGCTGTGGTGGTGATTGTTGTGGTGGTGGTTGTGGTGATGGCTGTTGTGGTTTTAGTGGTTGTTGTGGTCGTGGTGGTGGTTATTATGGTGGTGGTTGTGGTAGTTGTTGTGGTGATTGTTGTGATGGTAGTAGTTGTTGTTGTGGTGTTGGTAGCTGCGGTGGTGGGTCTGGTGATTGTGGCTGTAGTGGTGGCTGTTGTGGTGGTGGTTGTGGTGGTGGTCACTTTGGTCACATGCAGTGTTCTCTCACGCAGTAATAATAATAATAATAATAATAATAATAATAATAATAATAATAATAATAATAATAATAATAATAATTTTAGAAGAGGTGTGCTCACAATACACGTGATTCACCGGTATAAGGAGGCCCCGAGACATCACGGGATTTTGGTCCCATTCTGTGTCTCAGTCAAAGTTAACTCACCAGATCACACTACTACTTCTTTATAGTAAATTATTTACTGATGCATGCACATGTTTGTCAAATTGATTATTCATGGGTTGCACTGAAGACTTTCGACTGATGAGACGCAATAAGATCGAAACAGAATTTCCTCGAGGTCCACTTATAACGGTGAATCGCGTATTTCATGAACATTAATAAGCAACAGCGGCCAGACATTCACGTTTGAATCTGCCAGAAGTCATTAAGAATGAATAGAATCGTAATTGACTAAAATATCAGATAAAAATGCTTTGACATTTATCTAACTACGTGGTTCCACTTTAGAGATAGAGAACTTTTAATATTGTTTGACTAAACATGAAATTTTGATTATTTGAATCTGTGTGAATTTTGTATAAATGCATGAATACATTAGTTCAAAGTTGCTGATTGTTGTAGAAAACTTTCAATAAACGTTAACAAAAGTTGAAGAAGCCTTTAGAGGGAGGGTAGAAAAGCTATTTTTGAGCGTGTAAACATTATAAATAATTTAATATCTTTTAAAAGCCAGATTATTTTTGTTGCCAGATTTTTTTTTTAATTGAAGTATGAATACATAGAAATGATACAATATTTCCCTCATTTAAAAACTGATTTAATATGTTTAAACACTGCCTGAAAGAGAAACCACAAAATTCATTCTAAAATAAAAGAAAGCACACTAAATATACGAAATTTTATTAATAAAACTTAAGGTATTTTAAAAATATTTCTGCCCACTCTAAAGTGACCATTTTCTTTCTACTTTATATCTTTACAATCCTGTGTCTGTGGAGGTGCGTGGCTCAGTGGTTAGGGCATTCGGCTCATTCGATTCACGCGGCACATTGTGTCCTTGAGCAAAACACTTTATTTCCCATTGCTCCAGTCCACTCCGATGGCGAAAATGAGTTGTACCTGTATTTCGAAGAGGGCCACGCTGAATCTCCTGAAAAATTGATTTAAGGGTACGCATGTCTATGGGGTTCTCAACCAGATACACGTTAATTTCTCGAGCAGGCTGTTCCGTTGATCGGATCAACTGGAATCTTCGTCGTCGTAACCAATGGAATGCCAGGTCTATGAGAAAATTTAGTCTTAGGATATTGTTTTTAAAGTTTGGCACAAGGCCAGTAATCTCAAGAGGCGGAGTAAGTCGATTACATCGACCCCAGTGTTCAATTGGGATTTACTTTATCGATCCCGAAAGGACGAAAGGCAAAGTCGACCTCGGCAGAATTTATACGCAGAACGTGAAGAAGGGCGAAATGCCGCTAAGCAATTCTGCCAGTTCGTCGCATTCTCCCATTCTGAACTCATGATGTGCCCAGGTAGTTAGTTCATGTAAAGGAAATAATC
>NC_069002.1:2889381-2892449 GCF_001194135.2 Octopus bimaculoides | reverse complement strand
CACACACACACACACACACACACACACACACACGCACATATATATATACTAAATATATATATATATATATAAATATATATACACATACATATATACATACACATATATATAATATATGTTCATGTGGCTAAGCTTTTTCTCATTTCCTTTTCTTTCTCTGTTCCGACGTCTGTGACTGTCTCTCTTCCTCCTCTCCCTCTCTCTCTATATGCATATACATACATTTATATATATGTAAGTGTATATGTATATATATATATATGTATGTATATATATATATATATATATATATATATATATATATATATATATATATATATATATATATATATATATATATACAAAAATGAATACCTGTAAATATGAATATATATATATATCCATATGTAAATACGAGTACATACATACACACACACACATACACACACACACACACACACACACACATATATGCATGTGTGTGTTTCCTGTGTGTATGTGAGCATGTATCGTTTTGGCTGTGGGTAACTTTGTGATCGCCGTAACATAGAAAGCATCTTATAACTGAAATAAAGATTATTCGTGTACAATTAAATCGTTCTCAATTCCTCTAACAAAACAAATTTTTCGTTCGTTTAGAAATCCCACCAGGAATGAAGGTAAAGCTACTTGCTACCAATAACATGTCAAGAAACGTACCCGATGTGAAAGTCTGAATTACGATGTATTGCCACTAACAGATTATATCACGAAACATAATTCACTAAACTAATATGAGAATAAGATGATTTGGGATACGTAATAATCTACTCTCTATAACACACACACACACACACACACACACACACACACACACACACACACACACACACACACACACACACACACACACACACACACACAAAAGCATTGGTGATCCCAAAACGAAAGTGCCCGTGCGTGTGTATGAGTGACCGTGTATGTATGAATATATATGTGTATATGTTAGTGTATCTCTGTTTGTCCCCACGACATCGCTTGACAACCGTTGCTGGTGTGTTTACGTCCCCGTTACTAAACGGTTCGGCGTAACAGACCGATAGAATAAGTACTAGGCGTTCAAAGAATAAGTCCTGGGGTCGATTTGCTCGACTGAAGGCGCTGCTCCAGTACCGTTGTCGTCGTCTTGGTCGCAGTCAAATGAATGCAACAAGTAAAAGAATAAAAGAATTTAAGAATATAAGAATGTATGTAGCATTAAATAGTGGTGTACGCGCGTTCGTGTGTGTGTGTGTGTGTGTGTGTGTTCGCGCGCAGGAAATATATCTAGGCTTTTATATGTGTGTCTGGTGGTGGGAATATTATGTGAAACATTAAAAAGAACGAGCACGTGTGGAATTCTGTGAGATTTGTTGATTTAGACAATCCTCGAAATTCAATGTTTCTATAAACGTGTGGATTGCTAAAGGAATACACACGAACAGCGCGAGTATAAACGAACACACGTACAAACGAATATAAGAATAAACGAACAAAGGAATAGACGAACACAATAAATAAACTACTCTGATTCACAGATGCATCTACAGAAGCTGACAATCTTTCAGGCACACGAAAGCACACACACACACAGATACACACACACACACACACACACACACACACACACACACACACACACACACACACACACAAACAGATACACACACATACAAACACACACACACACGTATAAATATATGGTGGTACATGTGTGTGCAGGTAAATATGTGTAAGTTCATATATACATACACACACACACACACACACACACACACACACACACACATATATATAAATATATATACATATAGAGAAATGTACACATGCATAAGTATACACAAAAAATACATACACACACATATATGTACATACATATATACATAAATACATATATATATATACATATATATAAGTGTATGTATATGTGTGTATATATATATACACACACATATATATATATATATATATATATATACATATGTACATATATATATATATATATATATATATATATATATATATATATATATATATATATATGTATGTATATATATATATGTAAACATACACATATATACTTACGTGCACATTCATTGCTACGTATTCACACCTATCCAAACCAAGACACATGACCATATACACACACAGACAAACACGCCCACGGGTACACACATTATCACACACACACACACACGCACATCATCACACACACGCACATCATCACACACACATCATCACACACACACGCACACACACACAGATAGCATGTTTCCCATTCATTTAACAGAACGCACATTCTTTTTGGCACTTTTCCTGTTTCTCTTTTTGTCTGTTTGTCTTTCACTTTATTTGTTACCCTCTCTTCTATTCCTCTCTCTCTCTCTCTCCCCATCTCCGCCCCCTCTCTCTCTGTGCTCCCCCGCTCCGCTCCCTCTCTCTGCGAGTCTGTCTTTCCAATACAGTTTTAGCTTCAATCAATCCATGTCCAGTTTCATCATCATTCCTATCGTGGTTGATATCATTATTGCTGAAGACGCTTTCGCCATCATTATCGTCACCATCATCATCCTCATCCTCATCCTCATCATCATCATCATCGTCATCGTCATCATCATCGTCATCATCGTCGTCGTCATCATCGTCATCAACATTACTTGTCTTAGTTTTCAGATTGCAATTATGCTGGAGCGTCGCAAATGTATCTCCCCTTGTCCATGTGCGTCGTCAAGCAACATGTTTAGATGTTTCAAATTAACTTTAAATTCTTTTTCTTTTACTTGTTTTAGTCAATTGACTGTGGCCATGCTGGGGCACTGCAAAATTCCTACACTCTCCCTATATTCTAGTTACTAACAGATGTCGCTTGGCTTGTGTCTGAGCAAAATTTCGCTGCATATCTATACAAACTATATCGTGAAATATATTTGTACCTAAACATGGTGGACACATATATTTAGGTGGCAAATATACTTCACGATTCCGTGCTACTACTGTTTACGTCTCGCTCAGAGATCTATTATTGCTTGTTCCTCTTTTTTCATATATATATATATATATATATATATATA
>NC_069002.1:2887827-2888568 GCF_001194135.2 Octopus bimaculoides | reverse complement strand
ATATATATATATATATATATATATATATATATATATATATATATATATATATATACAAGTATGTATTATATAATGTTGTGTTGTTAAGCATGCGTGCATCTAGCTTGAAAACATGCCGTCGATTTGTGCGAAGTGCTTTATATTTCGTCATGTTATATGCGTGTGTGTGTGTGTGTGTACTTACGTGCGTTTGTCTGTGACTGTGCTGGTGTGCGCGTGAGTGCGTGTGTGTGGTCGCGCGTGCATGTGCGGATGTGTATGTGTGTGTGTGTGTGCGTATGTGTGTGTGCACTTCGTTTATATTTACAGCCTACAGACATTTACTTCAAAGACTATCCAGTATATATATTAACCAATTAACCACAGCAGTCCATGGTGAACAAAATGTATTACGTACGTGTTGATGTATGGGTATGTGTTTGTGCATGATTGTGTCGAAGTGGGTGCTTGCGTGTATGTGTGTGTATGCGCTCGTGTCTTTGTCAGTGTGAGTGTTTTTCGCGTCTGTTGCATGTTGGTGAAAGATAGCTGAAATGGTGCGTCTGAGAAAACATCGAAACTATTTCTTTAATATTTGTTAATGTAAAAATCAAAAACAAAAAAATAATAATAAAGTTAAAAATAAATAACAAGAGTACTGAAGGTCGATATAATCGACACAACCTATTGAAGGCGATGTACTAACATGACCTAAGTCCAATAATTAATATTAAAAGAATGTGTGTGTGTGTCTATATATAT
>NC_069002.1:2881168-2883668 GCF_001194135.2 Octopus bimaculoides | reverse complement strand
CGGAGATGAATGTGGTACCCTGGTTAGGTTTCAGTCATTTGACTACAATATTGGTTTCAAATTTTAGTACAAGGTCAGCAAATTCGGGGGAGTGGTTAAATTATTTTCATTGACCACAGTGCTCAACTGGTACTTATTTTATCGTTCCCGAAAGGACGAACAGAAAAATGAACCTCGGTGGAATTACGAATCAGCAGTTGAAAACGAACGAAATAACGCTAAGCACTTTACCTGTCATTCTGACGATTCTGCTAGCTAGCCACCTTATTTGACTGCATTATTAAAGATAAAGCTAGAATGGTGATCTTAGAGAAATAAAAAGTTTGCTGGAGGAATGAAAATTAACCTCATCTATTTTAGAAGAAATTGTGACCAGTTTTCGCTTTTTTCAATGTTTATTTGGTATTACTTATTGGCAGACGTATGAACAACAACAATTGTATTCTGTCCAAATAACAATGAATTGCTTTCTGTTTTAAATGTCTACAAATTGCTCTGTCAGAAATTTCTAAACACCGCTTTGTAAGAAATGTCAAGAGAATGTATCCTGTTATAAAATAATAAAGACAGACTACAATGCTAAAGGGAAAAGTGTAGAAGCCTTTATATATTTCAAAGGACCACCACGTTTTTTTTACTCCGTTGAATTCTGAGTATGAGACTTTGTGCTTGAATATATAAATATTTTAAAACTTTTCCCTTTCGCATTGAAAGAAAATTCATCTCTATTATTTTGTTATTTTATTTCTGTATCACAATGTTTCAAGCAAGCTGCAACGTTCTTTATTCTGTTATAAATTGCAAGAAATTACCTTCTGTCAAAAATGTCAAGGTATTACGTATATGCTGTCAGAAATTTTAACAAATTGTTTTCTGTTGAAAATGTCAAGAAATTATGCTCTGTCAAAACTTATTAGCAAACTGCTTTCTCTCAAAACTCTCAAGATATGATATTTGTCCTAAAAAAATTTTTAAAATTCTTCTCTCTGAAATTTTAGTTTTCTTTTGTCAATAATTATTAGAAAATACGTTCTGTTACAAAATTCAACAAGTTCTTCTCTGTTATGTATTTCAGTAAAATGCTTTCTGTCAAAAATCTCAAATATATTAAAAGGTCACGTGCACAGTGAACAACGAAAATGAAAATGGCGTTTTATATATTCAGTCTTAACACGGTAGATTCGAATGTGAATACGCGTATCGCTGCGGTATTTTGTCTGAGGATAACAAGTTCTTCTCAGACGTTCACAACACATTCGATTCATTGAAGTAAGGTGACTTTAGTTCACTGCAGTGTTTCAGCGTGTTTCAGTCTCTCCCATCAAAGCTATTCTCAGATCAACGAAGCTAAACAAGAATTACGACTCTTGTTTATTAGAAATCAGTAAATGACTTATTTTCTGATGCACTCTGATGCATGCCAACCCGAAAATAAATCGCCACGTATTCGAAAAACATCATAAATCAACTCAATGTCACATATATTCATACATAATACGTTCCGACACATACGAATTGGATTATAACTCCTTTCAGACACCTCGATAAATTGTGGTCCCTGTTTGGACTTTCATTACATTGCATTCTCTCAGAAAGTTAGTGTGTTTCCGTCCCCAAATGAGGTCGAGCTTAAAAAGAAATAAGGACTGGAGTCGATTCATTCGACTAAAAATTCTATAAGGCCATGCCCCAGCGTAGCCACACTCTAATGATTGAGATGAGTAAAAAATAAAAGGTAAAAACATAAAAGATACCAGCTGTTAATGTGGGCGTGGGTCATTTTTGGGTCGAGACACAAGAATCCAAGGACAAACCACGGATGACCAATGTGATTTACATAATTGAATTTAAAAGTGAATGCTGCAAAATTCTGGACACTGTCTGTCACAATGGATCGATTGTTGCATCTCTCTGGCATTGGTTCCTCCGTGCAATACCAATTTGGATCGATTGTACATTATATCGCACATCGCAAAAGAAAATTTGGAAAGTTATAGAAGACAACTCTGACTATGTAATATTCCTCACAAAAATAGAAAACAAATTATAGAAAGAATACACACGTACATGCATTCATGCATAGTATATAGACACATACGTACATGCATACATGCAAAGTACATACATAGATATATGAATGCCTGGAATCTAATAATACACTATGTCCGTTAATGCACTGATTCATCAGTTTATATTTAAGTCCAGATATACATAGAGATGCATATACATATACATAAACACACACACACACACACACACACACACATACACACACACACATATATATATATATATATATATATATATATATATACGAGTATATATTTTTATGTAAATGCAGAAATACACAGACACGCATATACACACATATATTCGGGTCTATTTAGGTGTATAGTCATACATGTGTGAAACATAACGATACGTCCATGCACACAGAAATATGGATGCTGTACATACATACGTGCATACATACATACATACATACATACATACATACATA
>NC_069002.1:2876994-2879793 GCF_001194135.2 Octopus bimaculoides | reverse complement strand
TATATATGTAAGTATGTATATATCTATGCATATGATTTATATATGAATACATACAAGCACATGTTGAAATACAGAAATAGATACACAAATATTAACAGAGATTTATGTATATAAGCACAAAGAAAATGATTAATAGCTAAATAAATAGGATGTGCATGTGGACGTACGTGTACGCGTGGCTATGTGTGAGTGTGTGTGTATGTATGTGTGTATGTGTGCGTGGGTGTATGCGTGAGTGTGTGAGTAAGTGTGTTTATGAGTATGTGTGAGAGAGAGAGAGGGAGAGAGAGAGAGAGAGAGAGAGAAAGAGAGAGAGAGAAAGTGAGAGAGACTGTGTATAATAAAATACATTTAAATCTTTTATCTATTCTTAAATATACTGGTTTTCATTTCCCAGCCTCAAAATACATACGTATTTTATCTATCTATCTATCTATCTATCTATCTATCTATCTATCTATCTATCTATCTATCTACCTACCTATCTATCTATCTATCTATCTATCTATCTATCTATCTATCTATCTATCTATCTATCTATCTATCTATCTATCTATCTATCTGTCTGTCTGTGTACTTCTATCTTTGTGCATATGTCTGACCTAAGGTCTATGCGTGAATGTTGAAAGCTCTGTAAAACATTAATGTGTTTGTGTGTAGGTCTACCAAAGCCTCTGAGGTTTAAGTGATTTTTCCTCCAGTCTGAGCTCTGAGAAACTAATATGATTATGGCGATGGTCTCAAAAAAACAAAGTTGTGATTTTCCAAATAAGGCCATATATATATACATACACACTATATACACACACATTATATACACACATGTAGACAAATATATATATGTATATCTATATATTTCTCTATGTGTATGTTTTTAAATTTATATTTATGTGTATGTGTGTGCGTATGTATTTATGCAAAGTAAGTGTCACTAAGTTAAATATCTAAAAGGAACCCCAGAGTATGGGTTCGCATAATTAATTCAGGGAACAGTTTGCTGAAAGATGTAGACAACTACTTTTTACTTTATTGAAATACCCTCTCCGAGGGAAGAAACAGGCAAAATAAACCTAACGGCAATGGTTAAAATCTTTGGCGAAGAAGGGCAGATAAATTTAAAATACTTGAACATAATTGTGTATTTACATATTAGGGACTTTCTAATAACGGCAGCTAGGCCGACTATATTAAGAGATAGTGACACGTATTACGTTCTGATTCAACAATTTATTTTGTTCAACCGCTTCTTGCCTATGGAAGTATTTTTTGCCAATGAAAATTTGCATATTATAAATTTGCATAATAAAAACTGGGCTGAGAGAAATATCTCTTAGGTGGCCATGATTAGAGGTTTTCTCATATGATTTAAGTAAACTGGATGTAACACATCATGTTTGATTTATTGTAATTTTCTCGAGTCAGAGATTAAAGAAAAAAAAAAGACAGTTGTTGAAATGAAATATCTACGATATATATATATATATATATATATATATATATATATATAACGAGCGAATTTCCGACCGATCAAATTATAGACACGAGTTATTCTTTAATGTCTTCATCAGCAGAAATATACTTTGTTTATGAACACACGCACACACACGCACACACACACACATGCACTCACGTACACACACGCAAGCGCATACAGAGAAAAAAAACACACACACTCGTACACATACAAATAAACATACAGACAAACACACACGCACGCGCGCGCACACACATATATACATACATACGCACAGACCCAGACACACAGTCCACAGCACACATTTGCAAACAAGCATCGTAAACGACTATGTTTTCAGTAATTTTACAGGGCCGTGTTTTCGCTACCAAACATGGAAGCCTCTCGAGTTTCTCCTCTGTTACCCGGGTTTTTCAGGCGTATGGATTCATTCCTGAACGGGACACGGATACGTCGCTAGATTGTTTATTATTACAACCTGGGTGGATGGACAAGAGCGACAAGAAATGAAGCTTTTTACTGAAGAACACAACGCATCACCTGGTCCAGGAATCGAAACCACAATCTTATGGTCATACGTCTCACATCCTAAACCACTAAACCATGCTCCTCGATAGGACTGACCAATAAGAGAATGGAAATGGTACACCGTTTACTGTTCTATCGGTAAGCAATGTGTTAAATTGATTTTCACACTCATCCAAAATAACGTCCAGAGAAAAAAAAAGTGACAGCCTGTTTGACAGAATTGCAGTCAGAAAACGCACAATGTCCTTTACATTCTGGCATGAACTCTGCCTACTTAGGATATTGCCCAAAGTGCTGACTATTCTGCCGCCAGTTGTATGGAGACTGTCGAGGCATTATACACCTGCACTAATTTATCCTGTGAATTCTTTTGTAATCGGAGGCATGTAGTGTGTGAGAATGAGAGGCAGTGTGGTTATGAATTCCAAGCCGACGATTGAACACACAGCAAAGAACATTGATGAGACAATTATATCCTAATAGTGAGTTTCTCAGATTAACACATCAAATATTCAATATAAGAAAAAAAAATGAAAAAAAAAAAAGAAAAAGATGATAGCTTACCGATATATATGAGCAGGTTTAAAATGCGATATTATGAAATAAATTTCTGCTAGTAACATTTTTATGCTTCGTTTCATTCCCTTCAGAATTCTTAAATGAACATCAGTTATTTTGAAGATATTTTGAAGATATTTAGAGAATTGTGTGGAATCGTGTATGCATGTGTGTGTACGGATGTATAGATACATACACACACACACATATATATATATGTATGTATATACATGCATATG
>NC_069002.1:2869461-2876208 GCF_001194135.2 Octopus bimaculoides | reverse complement strand
TATATATATATATATATATGCATGTATATACATACACACACACACATATATATATATGTATGTATATACATGCATATGTATATACATAAATATATATATATGTATATACATGTACATATACACAAACAGTCACTCACTCACAAACACAACACAACACACACGAACGCACACACACACACACACACACATATGTATACGTTTGACAAAAACATTAGACTTCCCATATCCTAGGCTTGACACGGCAATTTATTCGATTGAAACGAAAGAAATAAAAAGGAAAAACAAAAACGAAAACCGTTAACCAAAAAATGGTTTGATACTGAACAAGCCTGTATGATTTTTCCCTTTCTGCACTCTCATAAGAATGATTGAAAGGAAAAGTAATTTTATTTAATACACCAGTAAGATACACATAGGGATGAGAAAACTAATGTAGGAAGAAGAAGGCTTCGAGAGTGTATCTCGAATTATGCCGTCTTCAATCCGGAAGCGATACGCATGTACATGTACACCTACACAGAAATTCGCTTTTACTAATAATCTGTTCATTTACTCTTTTACTCATTTGGTCATTTGCTCATTTACTCAATTAATCACCTGTTCCTATATGACTATATGCTTCCACACCCTTGTTTTTGCAATTACCAATTCTTTCTATTTGATCATCTGTACCACTAATACATGTGTGTGTTTTCATCTAATACATTGAAATAAATAGACTTACTGGAATGTTCACCGGCTGATGCCTGCCCATTTTGTATCCTCTCCACTTTCTTATTTGCCGAATAAGTCAAGGATAAACCACTTTTTACCCCCGCCCATAAATGACACTCAATTGCGAGATTGCCGCGCAATATTTGGGTACACTACCAGCAATATATTGGATAGGTACTATCCCTTAGTTGGTTTCTCATCCTCTAACTCACACGGAAATATATACATATATTTTATCTTTCCATGAAAGATTTTTTGCAAATTTCGTGTTAATCCTCAGCAGGATTTTGGGAACATCAATTTGTTTCTTCCAGTTCTCTTCTGTTTAAAATTATTACTCTTACTACTACTTCTTTTGCTGGGGTAATTAAACTGGTTTTATACTTATCGTCGTGTTACCACGTAACGTATACTTTTGACTGTAACTAACTTTCAGCCAAAATGTATTGTTCTTATTACTAGAATACCCTAATAGCCAGTTCCTATATGCATTGTGTCGTTAATACGATTCCCTTAACTAATCAACTGTTTTGTTTTTTGATTTTCGCCTTCATTCTTCGAGAATTCCGTATGTAGTTTGTTCGTTGTCAACTAATGTCTCACTCACAAGTGTTATTTTACGTTGTGCAGAGTGGTTTGTTGACAGTGTGTCTTGGTGAATCTACAAGGACGTCATACTTGCTTGGATAATGTAAAACCAATCCGATGGATTTGCAATCAAATCTTTAAATCACATTATTCATTTGCAGAATGCTCACAACTCAGTTAGCAGCTTCTTTGGTTTGTTGTCACCATGGAAATGTATAATTTTAGTGTTTTTGCATTATATTTTCATTGTTAGTTAATGGCTAGATGTATTGCATGTTGTGTCCAATTTTGAGAAGTTGTTTATAACATGGTCTTCAATTTTCTGGCTAATGCAAGTTTGTTTCCCATCATTTGGTTATTTGAAATAAGTGAAGTACATGATTTATTTACAACGATGAATTTGTTTCTGTATCGTTCTATATTTTAATCTGTGTACACCCCAAGGTGATTGGGTATTTATTTCATTTGGTAGATTACTTTAGAAAGAAAATTATTCTTAAGAAAGATAGGAATGCACTTGCGAGTAGAGAAGTTGTAACAGTTGTTTCATATCTGTGCAGAAATTTGCCGTTTCTGTGTTAGTATTTTTATAGTTTATCTTTTATTTGTTTCAGGAATTAGACTGCGGCCAAGCTGGGGCACGAACACAATATAGCAACATCTTTAGAGTAAAAGGGTCGTGAGACTGGTTAGAACTACTGTGGACATGATACCTTATTGGCATGTTTCCCCTAAATTTTGAAGGTAGAGTCTTATTTGAACTGGAACTTGGGACTCTCCAACACATAGCTCAACAACCTACAGTTTAGCCGGTTATAGTTACTTAATGTAGGGTCTGCTGTTTGTGAATGCATTTTTGCAATGGTCAAAATGAGTTTTTAGCGATTTCGTTTACCTCTTGCTTTTTATAATTGGGTGTTTTATCAACAGATTGCTTTTTTCATTTATTGCTAGCTTTAAACATGTAGTGGAGAAATTTTCGGTGTTCCTTGCGTTAAAAGTTGAAACAAATGAAATTGCATGTTTTTTTTCCCTATTTCGGTTTTGTTGTTCGACGTTCTAGGATGTTAATTTGTTTGGCTTTCTGAATTACAAATTGAATCACTTTTATGATGTCTTTTCTCCTGATTAGTATTTCTTTCATTTCGTCTCATCTCCAGCCTCTTGTTTGATGACTTGATACGATTGTACATATTCGTTTTGCTAGGTTGACTGGACTGTTGCTTTGTGCTTGCTTTGTGTGACATGATGCAAAGAGGAAGTATTGTCTTGAGTGGGTGACTTGAAAGTAAATGTCGGTTTCCAGTGTTGCATTTCTTATTGTTCTTTGAATGTCTAAGAGTAAATTGGATGAGTGGCTTTATGTTGTTTATAAAGTTTTAGAAATACTTGAATATTTTCTTTCCACAAAATAAAGCAATCATCTAGAAATATTTTCCAGTTTTCTTTTAAAAAAAGACAGCTGAATTCTTCCCCTAAAATATCAAAGGCCTCGTAGATTTTCATTTCATGGTATCTTAAGACTACGTTGGCACATTTGGGGACAACTTTCCTTCCAATGACCATTCCTGACCTTTGCCGATGGGCCACGTTACTGGATATGAAGTAGTTTCTCTCTAAAATGAATTGGGTGGGTGGGGGTCATCAGCAACAAATTTTCGATCTCCATTTCTTAATTTATCTATGTTATACAAAAACATTCCGCTTAACCCTGAGATTTCTGCCTTTATAGGTAGGCTGTAATATCCGTGGCACTTATGTGGATCTTTGCTACCCTGAACTTTTTTCGCGTTATTTGTACACATTGAAAATACACACACATGTAGTTAGATAGATACGGATATTAATGTAGATATATGTATACAGACACATAATTGCATTTATATATATATATATATATATATATATATATCAACATACATCTAGACTCTCACAATTTGGAATGCACGAGGCAGATGTCGGAAAATGGCCGTAATAAGACTTTGTTATGCAATTTTCTCAATGGATTTAGCCAAAACTCAACCCCGTAGTAATTTGTAACTGTATCTCTAAGTGTCTTGTTGCGTTTAAAGCATGTCATTCTGACAGAATTAGTCGAATGGAAATATCAGAGAATTTTACTCTAGGCACCATAAGATTGACACTTGTTTGTGTATTGGGTTTCGATAATGTCACCTTGTTAAAGACAGATGTAGTAGATGGAATTCTTCGATGTTTATATTTCTCCACTATTACTATAAATTCTTCTCTATTCAACATGGTCAAACGAATTAGATGCTTCAGTTTTCCGATGCGTTTCCTTGCATAGCTTGGCTTGACTTGCACAACTGTTTAATCGAGTCATTGCTTGCTTGGGGTTTCTTGGCTCGGCTTGAACTCGTTTGTTTTGGTTTAGGTTGGTTTAGTTTAGCTTGACAGTAATTTCCTCACTATGTAACAAGACCAAATACCAAACGAATTAGTTGCCAGTGTTTTTGAGACTTGTTTATTGTGATATGATTTAGTTACGCTTAGCCTAATTGGTTTCTTGGTTGACTTGGCTAGGCTTAACTAATTGCTTACAATGTCTTGGCTTACAGATCACTGCGTTGTGACGTATCTGTTACTGCATAATAAAAGTAACTAGAACATGGTTATTTTCGGCGAAGAGGACTCGGTCTTCCAATCAATTAAATCCCTTACGCATTGAATTAGCGAGTAAGCAGGTGGGTATTCTAATAGCATACAAACAGGTAATGTAATAATATTCAGGCGGATCACAGACTGAGAGCGTGTGACAAGAGGTATCTTTGAATTACTGACAGAAATCTTTCACCCTTCAAAAAATCAAATGCGTAAAGTGAATTTTTCTATATTGTTTTGCTCGAGGTTAGATAGAGCAAGGCGTATTAGTTGCTATGCTTTTACACGCTCCTCTCCTATCGGCTACTCCCAAAGTATCCAAGCGTGCGTCGAAGACGGCGTTTCGATTACTCACCAGAACTAAAAAGTGAGGCGTCCCAAGGAAAACCTCCAAACGTCTGAAGAAATCTGGCTGCCGCGCCCAGATTATGGTACTAGTGGCACGGGATAAGCCATTTCAGAGGAACAAAGGCCATTAAATATTTTCTTATACTTTTATTATTATTATTACTATTCTAGTTTTAGTTAGTAAACTGCGACAATATATTTGCATCGTCTTGAATGATGTTAGTAAATTTTATTACATCGACCTTCGTCCTTCGCATATTATTAAGAAATTTTAGCGAATGGCTATGTGAATATATTGATCTACGTTAATGTTTAAGGACTTAACCACGTTAAAATATAAGACTTTCTTTATCATAATATATAAGAAGTTAATTACGTTGATATTAAAGTACTTAATTAACGTTAATATACTTACGTCGATATTTAAAGACTTAATCACGTTAAAAATTAAGGATGTAATTACATTAATATATAATTACGTTGATATAAAAAGACTTAATTACGTTTATTTTGAAGAACATAATTACGTTAATAGTGAAGGACTTAATTACGGTAATGTTAAGAATGTAATTATATAAATAATTAATGAATTAATTACGTTAATATAGAAAGAATTACCCCACCACAATGTATCGCCATCGATTTGCACAGCTGGGCACACACACACATACGCACACACATACACACACAGACACACACAAACACACAATAACACACATTTTTCTGCCAGCTCGCATCTCTTAGTTATAACCTTGCTGGGTTGTTTTGTCTGCACACACAACAAGAATATTAGGTACAAACACCCCTACACGGAGTCTTTAACGAAAATTTTAGAAAAAAAAAATTAATGGAAATCGAACCGGTGGGTGTGTTAAATAATAAGGCACTAAAAGAGAATGACTCTCCTCAGACACAATAAAATATATAAAAGAATCTTGCAAACCAAATAAAAAAACGAAATATATATATATATACACATATATATACACATATATATACACATATATATACACATATGTGTGTGTGTTTGTAGATATCACCGCTTAATAACCTGTAATGATTTATGTCTCCGTTACAACGTGGTTTGCCTAACATACCGATGGAGTTAGGTATTAGATATACCAAGTACTGAGATTGATATATCTGAATAAAACCCTCCAAGGTATTGCCCCAGCATGGCCACAGTTTAACTACTGAAACAAGTGAAAGACAAAGGACAAAAGCTATAACTACATTATCGAATAAAGCTTTCATTCTAAAGACTGTACGATGCAATCAGGGGCGAGATGTAGTTACTACTTCTAGCAGGTTGCTCCAACCACATACGAAATATAGCCAGACAAGCTTAAAATGGCGTCGTGATAAATCATAATTAAATAATGATTTATTTATGTTATATATAACAAGACTCATTACTTTATTGTTAGCTTTCATTGTTCTTCATGATATTGAAACTGCACTTGGTACTGTGAGTTGGTCATATTGGGTTTATTCCGGTTGGTTTTATGGTAGCTTTAAGTTACAGCTGTGTGGGTTGCTGACTGTTCTTCTATTTTTTGATTATGTAACTGGGACCATGCTGGAGCAGCGCCTTTCAGTCGAAGAAATCGACCCCGGAACTTATTCTTTGTAAGCTTGGTACTTGGTCTCACGCCGAACCACTAAGCTATGGGGGAAGGAAACACACCAACATCGGTTGTTGTGGGGTGGGGGCAACACAGACACAGTGGCACACACATACATATACATACATGTATATACGATAGGCTTCTTCCAGTTTCCGTCTACCAAATCGATTCACAAGGCTTTGATCGACCCGAGGCTATAGTAGAAGACATTTGCCCAAGGTGCCGCGTGGTTGGGAAACAAGCTTCTTACAACACAGCTACGCCTGGTTCTGTTCTTCCATATTTTATGCGCTGTTGTTAAGAAGGAAGGGGGTAAATGTGTTACTACGTCATATTAAACCAAGATCTTTTGGTTCGAACTAGATTTCTGTGTCTCATAATCTATAATACACAATAGTTAGCGAATTACGACTAATTTTAATATGCAATACTTTGTGCTCTCAACAGCAAACTGTGCTGGGTTCAAGTTTTGTGTGGGTGTTGAAAAGACTCCAAAGAAAATGACTGAACAAAAGAGGGGGGTGTCGCAGATTGGATCGTTGCAGTAATGTTCTTATAGTTAGCGTTTTCTCTCTTAACATATTATAAAAGTTTGTGTTTACTTTTTCCTGATCGCTGTTGTAGTTTCTTTTTTTTTTTCCCCGTTTGGTTCCATACTTTCTTGTTTATCCTCGTTGACACCGCTGGAACTGTTGTTTTGCCTGTAGTTGCTGTTTGTTGCGTTTGCAACAATGGCTGCTCTTCAACAATAGTTTCTTATTTTCTTTGCGCTTTCTGGCTCTTTCAACTCTTCATGTAATTGTTGTTAGAAATACAATTTCAATGCTACTTCATATATATATATGTA
>NC_069002.1:2867953-2869048 GCF_001194135.2 Octopus bimaculoides | reverse complement strand
TATATATATATATATATATACATATCTGAAACATTTTGTCATTGCACATGTGGTGACTGCTCTTGTTGCACCACCACCACCATCATCACCGGTGCCATCACCCCACCGCTACTACTACTACTACTACTACTACTACTACTACTACTACTACTACTACTACTACCACCACCGTTGTTGCTGTTGTTTTGTTGCAGCTGATTTGCTTTTGTCTTCCCTCCACTTTGACGTGGTTTGCTACTTGCTTTCTTCTTCTCAAGTAATATTTCGCTTTTTGCTAGTTTCTTTTCCCCTTACTCTGTTTTGTCTTGCAGTTAGTCAGTTGGTATGTTGGTACGCTTGTACGTTGGTATGTTGGTGCGTTTGGTGTCAGCGAGACTCATGCTGCTGCCGCTGCCGTTGCTGCTACCGTAGTTAGAAATGTCTTTGTTGTCGTTGTTGATTGTTTCCCCAGCTATTGTTTATAGCTTTAGGTATACAGCTTTAACTGATCTCCTTATTCATTATTATTATTATTATTATTATTATTATTATTATTATTATTATTATTATTATTATTATTATTATTATTATTATTATCGGTTATTGTTTTAAATGCAGTGTTTGTTTAATTGGGAAAAGAGGTTGATAAAGTTAATATGGATTCCGTTGTATGTTTGTGATTTTATCTTCTAATTCGTTATACAATATTGTTTCTTTTTTGCCATATTTTAACACTGCTCTGTTTGTCTGCTTTTTTTCTTAAAATCTATTTACGCATTTATACTTTGTATGTATGTAGGCATGTATTACATATATGTGTGTACTTACGTATATGTAGGTTTGTACGTATGTAGGCTTGTATTTAAGTACTTACGTATACGTGTACGCAAATATATATGTATGCATATCTATGCATGTATGTAGCCATGTGTGCATCTATGTATTTATGTGCATCTATGTATATATGTGTATGTATATATGCATATATGCATGTATATATATATATGTACGTAAATTTTCTTTAGTATGTATGTGCGTGTGTAGGTTTACATAAATAGGCATGTATACTCTATGTAAGTATTCGTGTATGTATGTATGTAAGTACGTATTTATGTA
>NC_069002.1:2866977-2867462 GCF_001194135.2 Octopus bimaculoides | reverse complement strand
TATATATATATATATATATATGCATATGTAAAATATAAATGAGTAACCAAGATGTACAGGTGACAGTTATACAACTGACACTTACACATCTTTGTAATTCATTTATACTTTATTAACTTACACTGGAATCTGCATTTGGGAAGTATTTGGAAAGTAACTTTCCATAAAGTACATGTCTGAGCAACAAAGAGCGGATTTATTCATTTATTCGCTAAGATGGAACGTGCCATCTGCATACACTGCACGAATCTCGAGGGTGGGGAACGATCCTACGTAGAGTTTTGATAATCACTTGATATTGTTTGAGTGTGCAAATTAGCTCGTCCTAAAAAGGTGCCTCAATTTACGTACTTATCCCACTGTCGTATAAATTGGACACTAAATGAGAACATTAAATAAGCTATATCACATTGTCTCAGTGTCCTTTTTATAGTGTCCTCTTCCTCCTCACCACCACCACCACCACCACCGCCGTCGCCGCCGCC
>NC_069002.1:2863873-2866967 GCF_001194135.2 Octopus bimaculoides | reverse complement strand
CATCACCACTACTACCACCACCACCACCACCGGAAACATTAAGGTCACCGTCGTCATGGTATCTCTGCAGTTCCGCCCGACGTCATCATGACGTCTTCATAGTCGTTGTCAGCATGTCATACACATCCACGTCATGATGACGGCGGTTGTGGCGGTGATGACGATAGTGATAACGATGGTAACGAAGACGACGTCGACGCCACCGCCGTCGCCGCCGACGATGCTAACGACGATGCTAACGACGACAATGATGATGATGATGATGGTGAAGATGGTGATGATGATGAGCATGATGATGATGATGGTGATGATGACGATGGTGATGATGATGAGCATGATGGTGATGATGGTGATGATTATGTGCTCTGCTCCGACGATTTCTAAACGACTAGACTTTATTCTGCGACAGAATGGACTCGGTCAACGTATTCGACCGCAACTAAAGTTATCGGTTCCCACGCCATTCTCGCAGTGTCGTGCAGCTGATTCTAAATGCTGACTGACAGATACATATGTGCATACATGCAAACATCCATCCCTCCATCCATCACATACATACAGACATACACACACATACATACATATGCATATATATATATATACATACGTATACATGCATAAACATCTATGGATATATATATATATATATATATATATATATATATATATATATATATATATATATATATATATATATATATATATATATACATATGCATACATATATATACAGATATGTATTAATATATATTTATATACATACATACATACATACGGATACACATATACTTAGAGAAAGAAATAGAGAGTGAAGAATGAGAGGGAAAGAAATGCAAAACCTCTAGAACAAATACGGCAGTGCATTTGTATCACACGCTATCGATATTGCAAATCAACGTAAACTTGACTGAAACCCGATGCATATAGGACAGATACACATCACTACTGTTTCATTCAATCGAAACTTCTTGATTGATATGTGTTAATCAAAGCCAATGGACATGTCTATGCTCTGCTATCTCTACGACGCTTGAGATTGAGTTTCTTCCAAAGATCTCATAGTTGTACAAGTTTGAGAGAATATGATAATGCATGTCAAAGACAAATTTCATCGTCGATGTAGAACCTAGACTAACGTTAAAGAATTAATTTCTTAGAGACGCCATTCAGATTAAAAGCAATGCGATCAAGGTTTTCGATTCTAGTGATATTCATTAATCATAGCTGACGAGACAGACTAATGTTGAAACATCGGCTGTCTTAGAGTACCTTGCGCAAATGAATCGAGTGTTTTAAAGACATTCATTCGTCGTAGAGGAGTTTTCTTCTTGTGAAGAATCATAACAACTATTTGAGATTCATGTTCGAATCTGCTGGAACGTGTTAAGAATAAAAATTGGTTTTAGATATTGTTACAAGAACAGCAATTCTGGAGAGGATGTAAGTCGGTTAAGTTCCCCCAACACTGCTCAACTGGTACTTATTTTATCGAGCCCGAAAGGATGAAAAGCAAATTCGACTCCGGTAGAATTCGAACTCAGAACGTAAAACCGCGCGAAATGGAGCTAAGCGTTTTGTCGAGTATGCTAACGACTCTTCCAGCCCTCTGACTTGTGATAAATTAATAGCAACACCTAATATTGATGATCTTGGGGCTAAATTACAAACAATTATTGTTGTTATTAATATTTTCCTCACAATCATCAGTAGACATAGTGGTATAATCACATTAGTAGTAGTAGTAGTTGTAATAGTAGATGTTATTATTGCTGTTGTAATTGCCCAATCAATTGCTAACACAGCTCAAGGCTTCCATAATGAAATTTCTGTGAAGTATCACCATACTGAATCTGCAAAAATGGTAAACAGTCATACTGAATATCTAAAATGGAGAGTAAGTAGATTATGAAACAAAACAAAGAATAAAAAAACTTCATAGTATATATATATATATATATATATATATATATATATGCAGGACATCACCAACAATAAACAACATGAAATACGAAAACAAATGAGTTGAATACGCAAACAAAGAGAGAAACAAATGGAAAACACGACAAGGAACACAAAGAACAACCCTTCATCAGTTGTCGGCTGTCTATCTACTCCTCATTTCAAAACGCTGCACACAAATCTATACAACACATTTCGCTTTGTAGTTTGAATAGGTTTACAAATATTCCACTTAAAAATAACGACAATTGTTATGGGCGACAGACAACACGACTTGCATCTACTCAGCCGAAATTTACATTTGTGTATGTGTTTCTTTGATTATTCCAGGTCTGCTGTCTCTTTAAAAATTCAAATTTAAGCATTCACTGTCTTCTGAAACACATATTGGCACTAACCATGTGTAAACACGCTCACACACACACACACACACACACACACACACACACACACACACACACACACACACACACACACACACACACACACACACACATTTAAAACAATGGTTTTCATTGTATCTTCACACATTACTAACATATACGCCACACTTATTTTACTTCATATGTACACACATATAAAGTGCATATACAGACAGACACACAGTTATGCAAGCGTACACACATATGCACATACAGATTTGCATGTATGCATAAGACTTGTCTCAGAAATGTATTCACATTCATAAACAATAACTGCTAAACTATACCCCCCCACCACCACCACTACCACCACCACCACCACCAAATCGACCCACGAGGCTTTGGTCGACCCGAGGCTATAGTAGAAGAGACTTTCCCAAGGTACCACGCAGTGGGAATGAACCCAGTTTGTAAGCAAGCTACTTACCACACAGCCCTTCCTGCGCCTATATATATATATATATATATATATATATATATATATATACACACATATATATATCAAATCAAATACACAACTGAAGGAGCTACTAATAGTTCCATGCTATTATGATACTGGAACTGGTATATTTATGTAATACTCTACGTATCTTAATGCAATCTATCAGGAATATATATGTATATAGCCATATGTATATACATACATACATACATACATACATGTACACTCTGTTTTATTATTATGAATAAGTATGCGCTTATATCTATGTATT
>NC_069002.1:2862594-2862964 GCF_001194135.2 Octopus bimaculoides | reverse complement strand
AGAGAGAGAGAGAGAGAGAGAGAGAGAGAGAGAGAGAGAGAGAGAGAGATAGGTAGATAAATGGAGAGAGAGAGAGAGAAGCAGAAAGAAACTGAGAGAGAGAAAAATGAGACTAAAGAAAATAGTGAGACAAAAAAAAAATTGAAGTAAAAACATGAAAAAAAAGGCAAAAATTTAAAAGAAAAACCTCGTTAGAAATATAACACAATAAAAAAAAATAACGATAGCTATATCAAAGACGAGAACTGATACAGAATGAATAGTAAAACATAACATGTGTGTGTGTGTGTGTGTGTGTGTGTGTGTGTGTGTGGACATATATACTTATCTATACCTATAGATATATATATGTATATATTTATATATGTAT
>NC_069002.1:2860260-2861825 GCF_001194135.2 Octopus bimaculoides | reverse complement strand
TATATACATATAAATGTATACCTCTGTATATCTGGATATACATGAATATGATATTCTACATATATGCATTAATTTATACGTATATTACTAGAAATATAACGATAAAAGCATTCATTTGAAACTCGCAATGAATTACGTCAGAAACCATGGCAAAGGACAATAAAAAAAATGTCATGCTTTGTATTGATTTGAAAGTTTAATAGTACCGAAGACAAGGAATATATATGCTATTTATGTGTCTATATGTGCCATTATAAGAATCTGTTCTTCCTGTGTTTTTGAGGTTCTTTTTTATATCCTTGTTTAAATTTTCTTGTTGGCCACTGTCTACCCTCTCCATTTAACTATATTCAACCAGAATGGTGGACTTGTGATCTTGCTTTCTTTAACGATATGCGTATATCCATCTCACTGTACATAACCTACCATTTGTGCGAATGTCGACAAATACATTTGTGTATGAAGATCTTTGTCTGTACGTGTTTCTACGTATGTTTATTTGTGGATGTATTTAACCATCCTGCAATATAAACAGACGATATTAACTCCTTTCTCTTCGCGTACTTGTACTGCGTCCATTTTTCTTTGGTAAATGCTCCTAACCCGAAACGTCAAATTCTACTGCTTTTCATTTTAGGTTTATATTTATATCTAATTTTACGCACGTTTATCTTCCGCTTCTCGTGTCCTTTTGTGCATTTTCGCCGTGTATTATCTCGTCTATCGTATATTTTTTTATTTTACTTGTTTCAGTTAACAGCGGCTATGCTGGAGCACCGGCTTTGTTTGAAAAAATAAACATCAAAACTTATTCTTTGTAAGCTTATTACTTATTCTATCGGTCCTTGTTGGAGTGGAGTGTAAGCTCGAACACAAAGGCACACGCAGACACATACATACGATGGGCTTCTTTCAATTTCCACTCACAAGGATTTGGTGGGACCGAAGGTATCGTAAACAACACTTGGCCAAGGTGTCACGCAGTGGGACTGAACCCGGAACCTTGTAGTTGGAAAGCAAACTTCCTATAGCATACATTGACGCCTGCACCTAAATGTATATAATTTATAAGTTAAGTGCCAATGTTGACTTGTTTATTACAGATCTTGCAAGGTTTTTGTAACTATCGTTAACGCTCGATGTCGCCACACGCAAGTGAAATTATAGACGGTAGTTAGAGTGACAAAGAAGAGAAATAGATATGTTGCGTGGATACTTTAACTGTGTGATAATTTGTTCGTCGGGATTCGATGGTAGGAGTGTATGTAAATGTATGTGTATGTATAGATGTGTGTGTGTTTGTGTTTGCGGTGGCGTCTATGTGTATGTGTCTGGATGTACGGGAATGGTCTGTGTAATAAGTATGTATGTATGTGTGTGTGAGTGTAATTTTGTGTATATTCGCATGTACATATAGGAGCGTGCGTTACAATGCGCGATTGAATGTAATTGCTGATAATATTTTCATGAATCTGTTTTGTGTGTGTGTGTGTGTGTGTGTGTTTGTGTGTGTGTGTGTGTGTGTGTGTGTGTGTGTGTGTGTGTGTGTGTGTGTGTGTGTGTGT
>NC_069002.1:2859770-2860067 GCF_001194135.2 Octopus bimaculoides | reverse complement strand
TATATATATATATATATGCATATATATATATATATGCATTTATATACGTTTGTATATACATACGTCCACATACGCGCACACACAGAGTCACAAACACGTATGCGTATGCATGCATACATACATATATATATGTGTGTGTGTCCCTGAATGAATATGTGATACTGTGTGTACACATATATGTATGTGCATCTATAAATATGTGCAAGCATATGCATGTATATATATATCATATTATATATATATTTATAGATAAATTTGTATATATATATGTGTGTGTATGTGTGTATGTATATTTTT
>NC_069002.1:2855717-2859760 GCF_001194135.2 Octopus bimaculoides | reverse complement strand
GTGTGTGTGTGTGTGTGTGTGTGTGTGATCAAATGGTTGAAATAGAAGTAATAGAAAAGAGACGAGCTGTGTCATGCAGAGGAAATAAATTTGAGCGAAAACACGTTTCACTCATCACTCTTCCTCCTCCTCCCCCTCCCCAACCACTTTCATCCTCTTCGCTCACCCTTTCGCCACCATTCCCCACTCCTCATTATATACCTCTCCCTCTTCACATCTCCAGCCATCACTCTTCACCCTTCACCCCGCAACCTCTGCAAAATATCAAACAAACATGAATGATTTAATGGTGTTAGCTATGTCTACGTAAAATAAATCTTCCCTTTGCAAATATACTGTGTTTATTAAACGATCTTGGTAAGAGGAGAGACTTCTGTTTGGGGGATTAACGAATCCATTTAGCGAGTGTTTCTGATGATGATGATGCTCTTTGGTAACAGCGGCGGTGCTTCTGTAGTTGCTGCACGATGTTTAAAGCTTCCATATTAGTGAGTGAGCGAGAGACGTCCGAAGGTTGCTGATAGCTCAGGGTGAATAGTAGGAAGTTAGGAAGCATACAAGATACCGATAAAAAACAAAAAAAACAAAGTATTCCATTATAGCAAGTAAGTTTCTTTCATTAGCGTTTTATGAATAAAGATGGGGATTGTGGAGATAGAAATAAGTTTTAGTGAAACATATTTTCATTCTCAATTGAAGCCGATTCAGTTTTTTTACATCACCAACATTTTTTTCAGAGACCCCGAAAAGGCTTTATCTGATGGAATAAAAAAAAAATATCATAAGACGAATTCTATGAAATATTATGGAAACGTTGTAAATATTAATCATACGCAACTAAAGAAATGACAACAATCTAGTGACATTCCGTTTCGGCAAATAGCTATGCTAAACGTGTTGAGCACTCATTCTCATTCACGTATATATAATATATGTGTGTGTGTATATATATATATATATATATATATATATATACTTATACACACACGCATACACGTACACACTCATGTAACTATTGGAACCGATTCAGTTGGCTAACGGCACATGGTACCGCTCCAGTATGGTTGTAGTTGACTGACTTTTGAGACAAATATCAAAGTAAAACTGCATATAATCGGTGAAAACGCGGCCGGGCGACAACACCGTTGAGCCTGACACGCTATTTCAAACATGTCACACACAAAACAGAACACTTTTTGAAAAAGCCAGACGCAGAAATGAAACGAAAAATAAAAGTATATTTTAATGTAGATCTCTTAAATATTTGACAATCAATAGATTTTATTGTCAAACTCAGTTTATTTGTTATGTTATAAAAAACTACCACCCAACACCACCTCACAAACTCATATTCTTCAATTTCTCACATATTACCGTCTTCTGTCATATTATGTATAGAGAAATCTGTCAGATTTTCCTACATAAAAATGTTCAAGTGTTTCTTTACTAATGGGACATATTAACGTATAACTACAGTGCATGGGTGTGTGTGTGTGTGTATACATGTAAAGACATACATACACACATATACAATGCCCACATATATCTGTTTTATATATATGTATATACGTAAATATATATGTGAATACACGCACACACATATATGTATATGTATATATACATGTATATATATGTATATATATATACATATGTATATATATATATATACACATATATAGCTGAGCGTGTGTACTTCTGTGTATTCTGTAGGTGGTTGCTTGTGCATATGTATACCATATCTCTCTCTCTCTCTCTCTCTCTCTCTCTCTCTCTCTCTCTCTATATATATATATATATATATATATATATATATATATATATATGAATATGTGATATATGTATGTGTATACGTGTCTGTGTGTGTGTGTGTGTGTTTGCCTGTATGTGTCTGCGTATGTAGATATATATATGTATTGCACAAAAGCATAGATTGACAGAAACACCTTTTACGAACGCACAAACATAAGACTCACAAAAACAACGTATGTCCACTCAAAAAGACGCTTAAATAGCACGCACTCAACAGCAGAATGCTCACACACACACACACACACACACACACACACACACACACACAAACAGACGCTCATAGTACACCCACACACACAAGCATTCGGTCTTCTTAGTGTTATTATATATCAAAATCTAATTGGCAGCAAATGTTCACCATGCTTGCCGACGGCGTCAAATTTGTGGAACGATGATCAAAAAGATTACGCCGTACATCAATCACAATCGTGAATAATGATAAGAATTATAAAAGAAATATCGCAACAACGTAAAACAGATGTAGCTGAGAAACACAGATTTACAGTTGCAAAACGGCCATGTTGCGACGATGGCGAAGTAAAAACTGGTATTAAATCATATACGCGATGATGAGTATGATGACGGTGATGCTGATGATGTTGATCTTAATAGCATATTCAGAAAATAACATTGCTAGGCACCGCACACATCCTGTGTAGAACACTTCCGAACAGAAGAAACACAACAGCAAAAGAAACCACGGCAAGTGATTTGCGCTCCTTAGTGCAGTGAAAGAACACAACACAACACGAATGAATAATAATAATGATAATAATAATAATAATAATAATAATAATAATAATAATAATAATAATAATAATATTAATAATAATAATAATAATAATAATAATAACGATTTCATTTATTTCCCACAATAATAATAAAATGATAATGGGGACGATAATGATGATGATAATAATAATAACAATAATAATAATAATAATAATAATAATAATAATAATAATAATAATAATAACTAATAATATTTTAAAAAAGGATTGACGTAACTCGTCACGAAGGTAAATAGTCAAGACGAAGAGCGCGATTCGATTGTATAGATGTTTTGTTCGTTGAACAATATTTCGACAGCACGTTCGTCTTTCTCAAGTTCAAAACAAAAGGTGATTAAAAATTCAAAATTTCAGAAACTTAAACGTAAACTATGAACGAGAGTAACCAGCGTCCATACGTTGATGGAATGACATCATCAGTTTTTAAGTTTTATAACAAGAAGATTTGCTTTGAAATATGAGGAGAAGTCGTTTTTACTTTCAGGACAAATGTTATGTGATAAACTCATTGACGCCGGGTTGAACCTAGAACCATGTGGTTAGGAAGCAAACTATTTACACCCACTCCTGCGCCTATGCCTCCACATACACACGCACACACACATAGACACAGAGAGAGGGTAGATAGGCAGTTAGATGGACATAAGCAGGCCGTCACAGAAAAGTCTACCATACTTAGAACTACTATAGATGTGTCGCTAGTTGAGATACTTAGTTTTTAAAGGACAGCTAGCGTTTTTTACAGGTTACTTTTATATTTTTCCGTAGCATTAAATTGGAGCGGTGCAGCACAGTGAGTTTTGTGTTGGAACGCTATTAAGATATATTTTTTAAATAACCTCTATGCTTTTGTGAACCCGTGAAACGTGTATGACGGTTTTCGCAGCACTCTGTATGTCGACATTGCTATATGTATAATATATATGCGCGTGTGTGTGTGCTTGTGTGTGGGTGTCTGTGAGAGTGTTGGTGAAGTTCATTGTTCTTAACACAAACAACTATGAAACAAAATTCGTAAAAATCATAAAAATAACGTAGAAATTCTCACAAAGTCTTCAGTATAAAGCGGACATGATGGAGCGCACTCTGACACGTGCATTTACGCACATACAGGCACATTCCTGCGCATCCACTTCAGACATAAATAAAATTATAAATTTGAGTAACTATAAGTTCTGATAGGTTTTATGTATAAAATTCACACGCACGCAGATGCGTATATATATATATATATATATATGCATGTGTGTGTGTGTGTATGTATGTATTCATATATATACACACACTCATCTAGTGAGATTATATTCGTTGTGAGCTCTCAGACTTTTATTTCTCTATTTTGAATAATATATATACGTGTGTGTGCGTGTGTAGCTGTCTGTGTATGTATGAATATATTAATACATATATATATATATATATATATATATATATATATATATA
>NC_069002.1:2852020-2855444 GCF_001194135.2 Octopus bimaculoides | reverse complement strand
ATATATGTTTATAGATAGATAGATAGATCTTCGCCTTTTTCGCCCTTAGTTCAAAAAGGTGTCCCGTATATATATATATATATATAAGTACACACGCATGCAATTACACATACGTGCAGTCTCATCTCCCTTGAGAGGTTTTCGTTATTAAAATACTTTGTTGACAGTTTAATCTCATGCATATTTAATTCGGGAATTTTAATTCAATAATTTTTCACCTTGCATGAAATTTTCTAAGCACATTTTTATCCTATGATCCGTCTTAGGAACCTTCTCTATATTTAACGCCTTTAATACATATATGCATTTTTAATCTGTTTTGTTTTACAATTTAATCGCTTGCCTACTTTATTTAAAGTTTTTAATAGCCCATACTGCCTTTTCTCATACAGGCGCATTTCCTTAATGGATTACTTGTTGTTATATAATTGTCATTTTTCTTCTTCTTATTATAATAATAGAATAATAATTATTATTATTTTCCACCCGTCATTGTTGTCTCTGCACGTTTCCCCTATCACGTCTCGATCATTCCTTTTATGGCGTTCTTTTCAAACTTTGTATTATGCTTAAGAGCTCTAAGGGGTTTTGAATTCTCACATCATCCAATGAAAAGCAAGATGTCTCCTTTAAATAGAATATTTTATATACATATATACATACACATGCACATAATATATGTACACATAGGCGCGCGCATACATAAGTATATATGTATATATATATGTGTATGTATATGTGTGAATATATATATATATATATATATATATATATATATATATATATATATATTCATGTATGTATGTATGTAAACACGGTGATATGGCAGAATCTTTAGCATACCGTATAAAATGCATAAGGGCATTTAGTTCGTCTCTAAGTTCTGAGGTCAAATTCCACCAAAGCTCATTTTACTACTTCTCATCCTCTCGGAATCGGTAAAATAACTCCCAGAGATGCACTGGTGTCAATGTAACTGCCTTATCCACACCCCGAATGTGCTACCCTTGTATCCAGATTTGAATATCTATCTATCTATCCTTCTTTCTATATATCTGTCTGTCTGTCTGTCTGTCTGCCTGTCTGTCTATCTATCTATCTACATCATTAAAACGATAGCAATAGTCTAATTTTAAATACCCCTGGCAGTAATTTGAAATCACATTACAAGTTCGTTACGTTTTGCTTGAAAAACAAAAACTCTTTGGCTCCGTCTGCATCTAATATATACTTTTCATACTCTTTTCATACTCTTATCTGCTGGATGAAACGAATATGATCATGATCGATTTTGCTGTTTAATTCAAGGTGTGTATCAGGTGTTTGTCGTGTCAATATATATTTATTTTTTCATTCTTTATCAATGGAATTTCATTTTGTTTTGATATTTGATGTCATTCTCTTTCGCTCTAAACTCTACAGAATACTGCAAAAATTAGAGTAATCAGAAAATAACAATAGAGGGGTTGTGTTGTCGTCATGTGGTAGCGTGTTGCCAGGATAGACAGTGTTTGTTTTCAAATAATTCGCTTTTATTTTGCTTTGATATATAAATTCCATGGAGTAAGTCCTTTGTGTTTTGTGTGCAGAATGATGTGTGTGAACTAATGTGCCGATATACAAACATAAACACACACACAAACACACACATTTATGTATATGTTTATGTATGCTAGTACATGTATATATATATATATATATATATATATATATATATATATATATATATATATATATATATATATATATATATATATATATATATATATATATATGTGTGTGTGTGTGTGTGTGTGTGTGTGTGTGTGTGTGTGTCTATATACGTATGTTAAATAAAATGATACGATAAAATCAGGACATCTTATAAGGCGAAAGGTGGTCTTACAGCTGTTTAAATAGAAGGAAGTGGTACAGTTCGATATAAGAAATTATTATCCAAACGAAGAGTTTTAGGAAGTATAAATGGAAATATAAGAATAAAAATATAAATATATATTGAATGTTACACTTGCTGTTCCATTATCCACGAAATGCGTTCAGTAGAATGGGTAAAAAGGCTTCTTGGCAATGGTATGTAAGTTCCGATAGGAGTCTATATTTTGTTACGTGCACACTATCCATTTGTAATAACCTTTCTCTTTATAAAATATCTTAGAAATTTCACACCGCTTTGGCATTGTTGTATCATTTTATTTAACCTACACACGCTCACACACCACCGGTGTTAGACTCATCACTCATACTATTATTGAACTAGAAGCATAACAACGGCCCTTCCGTAGCGCTTACATAGCTTTACCTGCCTTATGGATTTTCTGGATAGCAAAACCTCTCACATTTTGTGTTTACATACATACATACATAGATATATATGAATGTGTGAGTGTGTGTGAAGAGATGTTTGTGCGTGTAAATACTAGTCATTATGTAAGTGGGGATGTATGTATGTATGTAGGTATATTTACAAAAGATATCTGATACCTGCTTCCTTGCTGCATTCAACAAGAAGGGATAAAGGAAAGAAAGTGGGGTCGTAATAGGGCTCACCTAGCATACTGAATATTGTAGCATAAGTTCTGCTTTCAATACTATTTATCGCAAAGTTGTGTAAATGCATAGTCAATTGTCTACATAATGTTTTGCGTGTGTCAAATGCAGTAGTTATTATAATCACAAAGTTTAAAACTTTCGTGATTGTATATAAGTTCGAAAATTAAATTAGTCATCTGAAGTGTGTTCATTAGCTTGGAGGTTTTCTGATTTATTGTTGGTGATGATAAAATTTATAACGTTTCTCTTTTTCTTCTTTTTTGTTTTTTGTAATATATTATTAAGTGTTAATTTATGATTAGGTGTGATAACTCTTTTGATGATTTCTTGAACAACGTGTTCATCTATTCAATAGCCAGCGTGCATTTGGTTTATTTAATACAATTTATATGTGCTTTATTGGATTTTGCAGTGTCTAAATGTCTGTAAGTCTGCATAGTTGTTTTGTGTGGGTTGCTAAAATATTTGTATAACAATTTTATTTCCTCTCAATTCACATTGATTTTTGAAAATATTTTGTTGAAAAATATCAAACGATTCAAATTTTTGCATTGTACTTCTGTTTAAGCCGCAGATATAATTGTTTTAATGATTTTTTTCATTATTTTTGCAACAATAATTGATTATTTACTTTTTGATAATTTCACTCGTTCTGGTCGGCTTCCTGTTTCTCTCAACATTTGTTTAGCACGCAATTTCGCTTTTATTAATTCGCATCTTTTCGTTCTGTGTCTGTTGTCCCGTATATATGTGTGTCACTATGATAATTGAATATAAAGGCTATCAGACGGACAGGTACGTACACTCTCATACACATACAAACGCATATACACGCTATATGTATTTGTAACTATATATATATATATATATATAT
>NC_069002.1:2850708-2851670 GCF_001194135.2 Octopus bimaculoides | reverse complement strand
ATATATATATATATATATATATATATATATATATATATATACATATATATGTTGTTCAAATATGCAGAAAACAAAGGATGAGGACATGTGTACTCATGTGTACACAGACACATATTTTCAAATATATGCATATCTAGAGCATTGGTAAAATGTACGGAAAATAGATTTCGCATTGTAATACATGTATACCGTACACATGTTTCAGTAAATCAACACATAATACTAAAACATTATCTGGCGAAGAAGACACAATTATATCAAAGCTGCTCATCAGTCTTTTAATAAAAAAAGGTGTAATCGTATCGAAACTCCTCATCAATATTTTAAAAGAGTGGGTAAAAGAGAAATCTAGATGAAATGATATGGAAATTGTGATGCAAATAAACGCGCCTTGATTTGATGTATAAAATGCATTCCGTGTAATTTTTAAAAATAAATATATACATACATACATACTTACATAGACGTGTGTTTGAGCGTGTGTGTGAGTGTGTGTGTATATTATTGTGCCTGGGGAGAGTCATTCTGTTTTAATATATATTCTTATACATGACTGTGTGGAGTGGAGTGAAAGCGTTTGAAGAGGCCAGGATAACGCATGCAAGAATCAGAAGAGATCTAAGGAAGAATGTTATGGTCGAGAAGGTGAATCACAAGGACCTTTTTGTGTGCAGAGTTCGTGACAAACCATGCCTTTCTTTTGCTGGGCTCAAATCTCATTTGCGAACCCATGGAAAACGAACCTCCACCAACTATTCTGCCTGTATGTCTGTGCACACCATGTCTGTGCCAGAAGCTTCGCAAATCTAATGGAGGCCTCAAAAGACATTTTAAGATCCACAAAGATCAGAACTTATCTGCAGGTCTTGGTGGTTCAAAAGGCACATCAATTGCCATGATGATTCTAAGGTGTAGGTACAGGAGGTGGTCAAACTCTGCGTAATGAGTATATATATATATAT
>NC_069002.1:2848437-2850633 GCF_001194135.2 Octopus bimaculoides | reverse complement strand
TATATATAAATATAAATATGTGTGTGTGTGTGTGAATCGAAAGAAACATTTTACTAAATTTGATAACAAGAACAGAATTAAATGAAAGATTCAAATCATAAATAATTTGTCTGGATGTAAACTAGGGTGCTATGTTAGAAATGGTAGTTAAATAATCTTCAAATCACACATTAAATATCTTGAAAGGCAATAACAAAATGAAGTTTAACGTTGACTCAAGATATATTTAGAAGAACAGAGCAAGAAGAGCTACAATTGGAACACTTTAGAACAAATAGTTTGTTATTCATGACTGACGTAGATTTATGTTGCGACGAGAAAAAGAAAAAAATGAAGCTATTGCAGAAACGCATAATAGAAAAAAAATATAAAGGAAATGACAATTATATTTAACGATATATTTAGTTATATTTTTTTTTCACAGTTATTATGTTTAATACTATTCTGCGCAACCTCTATTATGTTTCAACATTTTATGAAAACTGATGTGAATAGATATAAAACGAAATGATAATACTGTCACTGAAATGAATTAAAAATATATGAAGTTCGATGTAAGATGAGCTGAAATACTGTCTTCGATTTGAAGAAAAATAGTTCACTGCATTTCAATTATTATTGTGACAAATATTTTCTGCCATTTATGTTTCTATTTTTGTTTATTTGTTTTATTTTCGTTTTTTTTTTCTTATATTTTATTAGAGCTGGACAAAGTGATTGGCAGTTACTTCTCATTCAAATATATTTCCACTGTAAATTTATGCATACATTCATATGTGTATATAAATATATCTGTATATCTGTGTGCCTGTGTTTCTATCTATCTATCTACCTATCTATCTATCTATCTATCTATCTATCTATCTATCTATCTATCAATACATGCATACATATATTTATATGTATATATTTAGATATGCATGTGTATAAACGTATATTCAATGAACCACATGTCTGTACATGCACACATGCGCCTGTGTGAGCACACACAAATATTGAATAAGTTGTCAAATGAATCTTAAGAGTGGAATTAAAAAGAAATTCAGAAATAAACACTCTCCGCAAAATAAATATATTGTCTCAATATCGAGTCCCAGCTCCGTAGATATTCTGTGTTCCATTCTGCTTTCATTAACTTCTTTTAACATAATAGCAAACATACATACATACGCACACACACACACACACACACACACACACACACACACACACACACACACACACACACACACACACATATATATATATATGTATGTATATATATATATATGCGTCGGCTTAATATAGCGGTTACAGAAAAAGCACTTGACGTTATTACTGGAATCGATTTTTTTCGACTAACCCTTTCAAGGCAGGACTCCAGCAAGTTTGCACTCCATTGTCTGAAACAAATAAAAGCCAAAGAGGTCAAAGATAAAAAGTACTGGAATGAGACAATTTTTATTCATTGTGGTTGATTGTACGGGAAAATTTTCGTTATTGTTCTGCTGCCACTCCTGTTATGCATAGTTAATATGGTTGCATGAGATAACACTCATTGTGGATGGAGTTAACATTCGATAAAGCAGAGTAGTCTGTTCTGTATTTAATGCTTATGAACCCGTAACTAGAATGTGGAAGGAATCGGATGATGTTTTTGATCTTTCTTTCCTGAAGGCAAATGCGTAGTAGATTGTTATGTCGAGGTGATAACAAATAGCTTCAGGCCTCTTTTTTCTAATCTTTAGAAGTAAGTTACTTATACGTGAATATGCATCCATACATATATTGCAAAATACAAGCGCGTACATACAAGCAAATGCCTCCCCACTCACATACACACAAACACATATATATGTGTGTGTGTGTATGTATCAAAATATATATGGGTATACCTGTGTATATATATGTATGTAAATATATATATGTGTGTGTGCATATGTATGCTATATGTTAATACGTATATGTATGTGGTATGTGGCTGTGAGATGACAAGAAAGTTGTGCATACATTTAGATGCAGAGACGCACACACATATTTACAAATACAAACACATGGAGACATGTATAGTACCACTGTTCACATTGCCAGGAATGAACAATTATCTATTCTTAGCTTCACTACAAACTGCACCCAGTTCCATTCCTGGTATTGAATTGTTCAACAGTTTTCAATAAAATTATATATATATATATATATATATATATATATATATAT
>NC_069002.1:2846672-2847973 GCF_001194135.2 Octopus bimaculoides | reverse complement strand
CTAAATGTACAACTATCCAGATATCTGAGTACCTTATTATTTTTTCTATTATATGATTCCTGTACATCACCTTCAAAGCCTTCTAATATATATATATATCAGCGAGAATCTGAATTAATAAGCATTGGAAAATTTTTGAGGACTGATCAAATTTAAGGATTTAAGACAAAAAATAGCCGTAATTTCCGGTGTGGCCAATGTAATATAAAGTTCAAGAAATTGATGACTATTTTTAGTAACGCTAATAACACAGAAAATAATTTTAGTCAAGTTTCTAATACCTTTAGATGATATCAGACTAACAGCTAAAGTTGACTGATGAAGTTGCACGGATAATTAACACCAAAATGCACATTTGACAGTGTACACTGTCTTGCAGCGGAAACGTGCGTAGTTCTTGACGACGAAAGATGTGATTAACTGCAAAAGAAATCTTGGATGTGCAAATCTCTGTTCTCCTGATTTTAATTTTATTATATACATACATAGATACATACATACATACATACATACATACATACACACACACACACACACACATATATATATATATATATATATATATATATACATATATATGTATATATATAAGTATATATATGCATATATGTATTATATATGATAAGCATATGCATAAACACACACACTCTCACACAAACACACACACGCTCACACACACACACACACACACACACACACATGACTACATGGATATCTTCACGTATATATTTCTGAATGAGAATTTGTACTTTGTATGTAACTGCACAAATGCTTTCAAGGATATGTATGTATGTATGTGTATTTGTATGTGATACAGTTATACGTATAAAATTATACATGCGAATATATTCAAGAATATATATTTACGGTATTAAATATATATATATATATATATGCACGCGAACACACACACATAAATATGGCTGCAGTCTGATGAATGAAACAAGTAAAAGATAATTGTGTGTGTTTGGGTCTGTGTGTGCTTGTGTGTGTGAGTGTGTGTGTGTGTGTGTATGTGTGTGCGTGTGTCTGCGTACACGTTTATGTGGACAAGTATCGTTGTATTTTTACCTCCAATCTGGATTATATATTTATAATGCGTTTTATATTCAAATTCCATTATATCTAAAGATGGGAAGTTCATTTTTATACAACAATAATTTTTTCAACGTTTTATTGATTGAATGGTTCTTTAGAATGTTCGAGATATACACACGAGGATGATTTATACAGAATATGTATACATATATACGCATACTTATATATCTCTACTTCTAAATGTATATAGAATATATATCTAT
>NC_069002.1:2844655-2845926 GCF_001194135.2 Octopus bimaculoides | reverse complement strand
ATATATATATATATATATATGTGTGTGTGTGTGTGTGTATGTATGTACATATATATAAAATATAAATAAGTATCAACTGAAAGACTAGTGCCAATTTATTACGACCGTTTATATAGATATACATAAATATATAGACGTATCTAAACTCCAGATCGATATACACACACACGCACACACACTCGCGCACGCATACACACAAACACACACACGTGTACAGGTATAAATTATATACGCATACACAGAGGCATTTCTCAGTATGAATGTACGTTTATAATAACTGCCAAAATATTAATTTCTATATATGCAGCTTTCGTATTGAATCCAGATTTCTCCCGAGGCATGCAGTCTTTCTCAAATATCAAATTACCATATGTAGAAATATATTTACATAAAATTAGTGGATATTTGACCTGTAGACATAATGAGTGTACACATCGTCTGAGAGGAAAATATTTACCGCTCAACATTATTTGAGTTTCTGCTCAAATAATATATATATACAAACATACATACATACCTATACACACACACGTTACACACGTACACACACTCACACACGTCTATGTGTGTGTGTACTACTGAATTCTATCTTTTTCCGTTTCGTTTACCAGATTCACTCACAAAGTCTTGGTCGGCCAGTGGCTTTAGTTGGAGACACCTGCCCAAGGTTTCACGCAGTGGTGCTCAACTAGGAACTAAAACTTCCTACCCCAAAGCCTCGCCCGTCCCTATGTGGTTATTTGTGTATGCATGTTTGTCTGTATTTGGGTGCACTTTTCCGATTACTAACACTAGGATTACTGTATCCAAAACTAAACCACAAAAACACAAACTATGCTCTTTTATGTTCACTTAGACTTTGAAGTTATCAATTTGTATATTATCAGGAATCAAGTTCTATCGTTCTACATCTGTAACCTGGCCATTGATTCTCTACTTAACACTAAATATATTGAAGTTACAGATTTAGTTCCAGCACAGTGATTCGGGATCAATGTTTTTGACGACGTAATTCGACAGACATATTCACACATGTTACTACGCATAGAAGTATAGTATACATTCCCTTACATAACACCCACACAGAAACATATGCATATACACATGTATATTCCTACATATCAATTTGCATACACATCGTATTGGTTATACGAACATTATATGATATATATATATAGATGTATACTTATATGTTTATAAACATATATACATATACACATACATATAAACACCTGCATACATTCATATATATATATATATATATATATATA
>NC_069002.1:2843093-2844481 GCF_001194135.2 Octopus bimaculoides | reverse complement strand
ATATATATATATATATATATATAAACATATATATATATATATATGTATGTATGTATGTATATATGTATATATATCACACAACACATCCATACATCCACATAACTTAGCTAATATTAATTAATTTGCTTGCGTTAGCATTTTTGCAATGTGCATATGCAGTGAAATCTATTAATTATTTATTAGGAAGTTATTATGTTAATACTAATTAGATT
Source organism: Octopus bimaculoides (assembly GCF_001194135.2). Taxonomy (NCBI): domain Eukaryota; kingdom Metazoa; phylum Mollusca; class Cephalopoda; order Octopoda; family Octopodidae; genus Octopus; species Octopus bimaculoides. Next base: position 2,844,269 of record NC_069002.1, on the reverse strand, counting down.
TTTGTTTTATTAAATAACGTTCCTGTATATGTAATTATTGCAATTGCTTGCATAAATCAAATAGCAAGGACTTAACTGGTGTAAATTCATTTCAATAAAATTGTCACACTCCTCGTTAAAATCAATATCATAATGCTGTTTCATATAAATCACTGTTTATCATAGATACATATAAATATAGACATACTCACACGCATGCACAGACAGACACACACACACACACACACACACGCTCGAACACACTCATGTACACACACTCTTAGACACACAAAAACACACACACACCCTCTAACACACAAATACACACAAACTCGCACACATACATTACATACAGAATCCCCTCTCCCAGATGTATCGTCCTATAGTGTTATAGTGTCAATATAGTAAAATGTAACGTCGGATATATAATGAAAAGTGGTGGCCACAGACACAATACTTTTTATCGTAGGTCTTTTCCAGAGATCATCTTGATCAATGTAGGCCTGGGCTTTAGCAGCATCATCAATGACAGAAAACAGCGTCATCGCCGTCATCATCATCGTCAACAACAATGTCAATAACAGTAACAATAGTAACCTCTACAATGGCAATATGAGGCTCATAGAATTTTGATTCTGGCTTCTAAGAGTTCAATCTTTGTTGAAGTAACAATGAATAATTAACACATCTTAATGAAGTCATCTCATTATATATTCCACTTCGTAATAAGTCTTGCTAACATCCTCTTTGCTATGACGACAGTGATGATGATGGTGGTAGTGGTGAAGATAATGAGATTGATAGGTATGATAACGATGATGCTGATGATGCTGAACCGTTGTTCATGTTGTCGTTATCATCATCATCATCATCATTATCATCAATATCATCAACATCATCATCATTATCATTTTCTTAGTCGTCGTGGTCATAATCATCATCAACAGCATCAACTTCATCCTCTTCTCCCCTTCTCTCCTCTTTCTTCTCATCTCCTATTTCTTCTCATCTCCTCCCTCCTCCTTTTCTTCTTCTTCTTCTTCTTCTTCTACTTCTTCTTCTTCTTCCTCCTCCTCCTCCTCCTCCTCTTCCTCCTTCTCCTCATTTTCAATATCATTATGAGCCATCATAAGAATATTCATTTTCATTTCGTCATCCTACTTCAACAGTTTCATCCTTAGCTGAAGACGACGATGA
>NC_069002.1:2839116-2842977 GCF_001194135.2 Octopus bimaculoides | reverse complement strand
ACAACAACAACAACAACAACAACAACAACATCCACCACTCTCATTCCCACACCTCCCTCCGCTTTTTCCAGCTACTCCCCCCTTCCCCGCCGCTTCCCGCTATTATCCCTCCACTTAAAATCGAACTGTTGTTAACTGATTCACCCTTCGTTCAACTTCCGGTATCTATAAAGTCAAGACACATTGCTTTCAATAGATTCATATTCCAGCAGACCGCCTCTTTCACACACACACAACGCATACATACACGCACACACATCACACACATGATGCATACACACATCACTCTCTCTCTTTCTCTCTCTCTCTCTCACATACACACACACACATAATTATGCGCATATACACATTTACATTTACGCATTTATACAAACACATATTTAACAACATTTGACCTTTGTGCCTTTCCGATTGACTATTATTATTACCATGGTTACCATCCCCTTCTTTCTGCTGTTCTAGTTCACCGCCTTCCTCTTCCTTCTCTGCCTCATCATCATCATCATCATCATCGTTACCGTAATCCTTCCGCCTATTTGTCTTCCTCATCAATATCATAATTGTCGTCACCACAGCTAAAAGCAGCAGCAGCACCAACAGCACCTCTCATTATCACTACGTCGACCATCATCGCAACGACCATCAAACCATTCTCACCACCGCCACCACCATCACAATCACCATCACTACAACCATCGCCGCTACCATCACCACTACCCTCATCATCATCGCCACCACCACCACCACCACCACCACCACCAGGAGCAGTAGAAGCAGCACCAGCACCACCAAGAACAACAACGAGACTACCACTACCACTACCATTATGCGATCATCAGTACAACCACCACTAATTACAGCATAGATAATAGTGCGACCATCGTGCCATCCTTTCATCTGTACCACTGCTGTATTCTCTTCCATACAAAATATACCAATCACAATAACCTACACACGTACATTTCCATGTAACCACCACACCTATGCATGGACACGTTCGAAGCATATCCTTGTAATCATACATAAAGATAAATAAGAGGCAAACACACATGTACGCCATCATAGAACTAAACATACGTAAGAGAGCAACCAGACACGTAAACGTCTAGCTTCCATACAAACACATACTCAAACACGAAGAAATATAGCCATGCAGAAACGCGTACGCACGCACACAAAGACACATCCAAGAACACGAACGTAAACGCAAACACGAACACATAGACGCACGCGCAAACCCACCCAAACTCTTTACCGGAAGTTATCTGCTAAACCAGATGTCAATAAAAGATCTGGAGATATTATCTCAACTGTTGATTCAAAAATTGAAATTTTACTGATTATTCATTGAATATTAATTATTATGAAGATGATGATGATGATGATGTTATTATTATTGATATTATTATTATTAATATTATTATCATTATTATTTTCATTATTTTGTTGTCATAATTATGACTATTATTATTATTATCATCATTAATATGGTTATTTTTGTAATTATTGCCGTTGTCCATGTTTTTATTGATATTCTTATAATTTCCACAATTTCTTCTTCTTCTTCTTCTTCTTCTTCTTCTTCTTCTTCTTCTTCTTCTTCTTCTTCTTCTTCTTCTTCTTCTTCTTCTTCTTCTTCTTCTTCTTCTTCTTCTTCTTCTTATTATTATTATTATTATTATTATTATTATTATTATTATTATTATTATTATTATTATTATTATTAATATTATTATTATTATTATTATTATTATTATTATTATTATTATTATTATTATTATCAACAAAGCATTATGTTCTGAGTGTGCCTCTGTGTTTATAAATATGCGTTCGCATATCACATTTTATAAGCTTGTAGATGTACTTGTGTATCAATGAATATTTATGTTTGTGTGGTTTTTATTGTTATTTGACCGTAAGCCAGTTATAACAAAATATAGCAAAAAGAAAAAAACTTAAATCACCAATAACTAAAGACAATCCAGCTCGGTTTTATCAACCAAGATATGTCTTTATCAACCAAAATATGTCTTTATCATGTCACGTATTTTTGTCATATATGTGAAGATCGTGTATGACATGGTGGAGATTCGGTAATTATTTATAACTGAGCTAGCGGACGTTGCTGTTGTTTAGCCGAAAGTCAGCACTGAACGAGCACACTAATATAGCCATTGTCTAATGTGTCATGTTGTGAAGGAATAAATGCGTTATCTGAGGTATTTCGCCTGGTATTCCTAACATTTCCGCTAACAACATCGATTCGTCCTTTATTTGTGTGTTTGTACATGCGTTTAAGTGAATGTTGAGCAGGATTTCTTCCAGTCTTTTATGTACTCACTTCAAATTCCTTTGAGATCAGCCTTGCGTTACGTCACTCGGATTTAATAAAATAATCCTTTCTACTGGAAGCACTAGGTCTCAGATTTGAGGGAAGAGATTAAGTCGATTACATCGATCCCAGTGTATAACTGGTACTTATTTAATACACCTCGAAAGGATGAAAAGCAAAGTCGACCTCGGCGGAATTTGAACTTAGACGTAATGGCAGACGAAAAACCACTAAACATTTCGCCCGTCGTGCTAACCATTCAGCCATTTCGCCGCTTGGTTTTCATAAAATAATATGCTAGTCAAGTAATGGGGTGATGTAAGCGACTTGCAGCCTCTGCTTATGGTTTTCTCTCTGAAAACTGTTGATGCTGGCGATGTATAGCGATAGAGGTTTTCGATAAACACACGAATAGAAATTAACGTGAAACTCGAAAATAATTACAAATTTCGACATGTTCGATTCTGCCCCGTTCAGGTGGAATGTTGTGTTCATACGCCATGGAAACCGGTTAGACGGTCTAACGAGCGCTAGATCTGAAGAAAACAAAATAACCCCAAAAAACAGAAGTGATTGTAATTGTTTCCTTGTTTGCAAGCGTGTGTAAATAGTTGTTCTGTTAATATTGTTTTTGTGGATTAGGCGTGGTTGTTTGATTCTTTTAACGTTCGAATAAACATGTCGTGTTGTTGAACCTTTACGATTTTCTCAACATCATTCCAATCTTCGAGCTCGACTGCTTTAATTTGGGGATTAATTGGTGTAGGTCATCCGTAAGGTGGTGTGAAGAGTCGGTAGAGCGTCGGATAAAATGTTTCGTAGTATTCCTTACAGGTATGTAGTGTGAGCCCAAATGTCGCAGACGGCCATTTAGCCTTATCCAATCCAACTAGCGTTATCTGCCAAGCGGGTATGAGTGTGTGTGTAGTGTGTGTGCGTGTATGTTTGTGTGTGCCTGCCTTGTGAGTGTGGATGTGTGCGTGTGAATTTTTGTCAATACAGACTATATTTTTGTAAAGACTAAGTAGGGGTTTGTGTGTACGTAACTAAAGGCTCGGACGTGCTAAACGTATTTGTAAAATACAGTTCTATACACAAACAAACACAGACACACAGACACAGACATAGACACACACACACACACACACCACATTTTTAAAAATTAAATCAGAAGCTGACTATTTGAGAATTTGTTCCACCGCTCGAATTTCACGCCTCTCCTTGGCGTGCTGACAGAAACGTTAGCACGCCAGGTGAAATGCTTAGTGGTATTTCGTCTGCCGTTACGTCCTGAGTTCAAATTCCGCCGAGGTCGACTTTGCTTTTCATCCTTTCGGGGTCGATAAATTAAGTACCAGTTACGCACTGGGGTCGAAGTAATCGACTTAACCCCTTTGTCTGTCCTTGTTTGCCCCCTCTATGTTTATCCCCTTGTAGGCAATAAAGAAATAAGAAACGTTTGCACGCCGGGCGAAATACTTAGCAGTATTTCGAAGTCTACCGCCACGTTCTGAGTTCAAATTCCGCCG
>NC_069002.1:2836413-2838300 GCF_001194135.2 Octopus bimaculoides | reverse complement strand
TATATATATATATATATATATATATATGTATGTATCTATGTATGTATGTATGTATGTATGTATGTATGCCTGAATGTATGTATGCACGTGTGTGTATATGTGTGTTAGAGAGAACATGTGCGTATGAGTGTGCATGTGTTCGTGTGTGAAACGTTAATCTTTGCTTTAATAATTAGATGGATTCAAGCTATTTAAACATGTTATGTTTTTGACAAGAGATAATTAAAAATCAACGTGAGATAATATTTTCATTTGCTGCATTATTTAAACTATATTTTTATAGTTTTTTTTTACAGTTTTTTTGTTTTATCAACACATCATCTCAGCTCTTCTTTCTTTTCTTTTTTTTTTATATATATCTTATATTTTAAGTTTTTGATAAAATATATATTTTTCTTGTTTCATCCTTTTCTCTTAATTGTCATCATGCATTCTTTTTCTTCACTTTTCTTTTCCTCCACACACACACACATACACACACGCACCTTATTCTTCGTCTCTCTTTACTTCTCTACTTACAACAGACCTTCTCTCTCTCTCTCTCTCTCTCTCTCTCTCTATCACGCACACTCTCTTGTTGTCTCTCATATTTCTCTTTCTCTCTATTGTATTGTCTGTTGCTTTCTTTCTCTCACTGTCTCCGTCACTTTCCCTCAAGCGTTCTCTCTCTATACATTTATACATCTCTCTATCTCTCCCGCAATCATCATTTCACACCTTTTCTCCCCTTCTCTTTCTCTCTCTCTCTCTGTCTGTCTCTCTCTCTCTGTCTCTCTCTCACTCTTTCTCTATCTTTCCCAGTTTCTGTTCTTTAATCCTTTCTTATTGTTAGATACACACACACACACACACAGGTATATATATTTGTAGATATAGATATATACATTTATATATACATATATATATCTGCATACACACACAAACACATATATATGCATGTATATATGTATATATATATATATATGTATATATATGTATGTATATATATATATGTATACATACATGCATTTATACACACACACATACACATATTTATATATAATGTGTGTGTGTGTGTGTGTGTGTGTGTGTGTGTGTGTGTGTGTGTGTGTGTGTGTGTGTGTGTGTGTGTGTGTGTGACTTTTCATTCGTTTCGCTGTTCCGTTCTCAAGTTTTGCAGCAACACAAATCATCCAATATTCTTCAACCTGAGGCAGCTAACATCAACATCCTTCTCTCATTTTTGTTGTTGTTGTTGTTGTTGTTTGATTCTTAATAATCAGCATCACCGTCATCATCAGCATTGTTACCCGCCCCTTTTTTTTTTTTTCATTGTATCATCGCCGTCTTCCGCATCATCAAGGACAGCGTCGTTGCTTCGTTTCTGTCATCGTCGTCATCCTCTTGGAAAGACGACCCCCCTCTGCTTCATCCTCCTCATCACTACTATCAACCCCATCGTGGTTGTGATCGTGGCCGTGATCACCATCATCATCATCATCATCAACGTCTTCGTCGTCGTCGTCGTTGTCTCCCTTGTTATTTTCATCGTAGTTCAATTTATAGAAATCATCAAATGATTACCTTCATAAACATTATTATTGACATAATAACGATCTCACTTATGTAATTATTTCCACCACCACCACCACCACCGCCAACCACACAACAATCATCATCATCATCATCATCATCATCCAAATCGTCACCGCCGCCGCTGCCTTCATCATGATTTACCGCAATCTCGGCATTATTATGAACACGTAGGTTTTCACGATATTCACCAGAATTATCCTCATACGCTCAATTCTGTCTCTGTTCTCCTCCCGTTATTCTTTCACTCACTACTTATCTCTCTCTCTCTCTCTCTCTCTCTCTCTCTCTCTCTCTCTCTCTCTCTCTCTCTCT
>NC_069002.1:2835365-2835964 GCF_001194135.2 Octopus bimaculoides | reverse complement strand
AATTTACGTTTATAAATTTGTTTTTCAAAGATTCCTGATGTGAAATCGTGTGTTGAAACAGATATTGTTATATTTCGAAATGGTCATGTTTTTTTCTTTTTATTTCTTGCCAAATTAACACACACGCAGACACACTATATGTTCGTTCTTTACTCGTTTATTTTGTCTTTAGAGAATGGACTAAACAAAACAGGTGGTGACACGTGGGACGAAAATTTGCTGAAGAGGTCACGGGTGGGTGACGAAAGATTTCCAGACAATGGACGTAAGATAATATAAGAATCATAATCGAACACAGAACGTTAGGGCCGATAGAATATCGCAAAGCAATTTGTCCGGCGTGTTAATGATTCTACCAGCTCACCACCTTTCACTACGACCACCTACACTACGACCACGGCTAACACCACTCTACCACCATCACTGCCACCACCACTACGAAACACCGCCGAAAGCCACCACCACCACCACCACCACCACCAAATTCACCAACTATCAGGTCCACCACCCTGCTACCATCTCCACCACCCCTGCACACACAACGACCACAACAACAACAACCACCACCCGCTACGTCTACCCTCACAATCACTGAGACC
>NC_069002.1:2832724-2834956 GCF_001194135.2 Octopus bimaculoides | reverse complement strand
CACCACCACCACCACCACCACCACTATACAACTGGTGTATTCACAATGGCATCTATTTTGTGTTCGTATTTCAATAATGGTAAAATAATTGTTAGAACTGTATTGTGCTTGTTGCTGTTGTTGTCGTCGCATCTGTCAATGTCGAGGATTATGAGTTTGACAGCTTCGATGGTGATTGATGTTGATAATGATAGTAATGACGACGACGACGATGACGATGATGATGATGATGACAATGATGATGGTGATAAAGACAATGATGATGGTGATGATGGTATTGGTGGTGGCGGAGTTGTTGATTCCTGTTATGATAGAAAGGAAATGATGAAAAAATATTAAATTTTTTATCATCGTAATGAATATTGTCGATAAATCTATCATCATCATCATCATCATCGTCTTCCCCTTCTTTTCCCCTTCTCCTCCTCCTTTTCATCATCATCATCGTCTTCCCCCTCTTTTCCCCTTCTCCTCCTCCTTTTCATCATCATCATCATCATCATTAGGCTCACCATTATCATCTTTGCTCCATGTCAGTTCTGTTCCAGTATATTTAGGAGCAAATTGATTAAAATGTTTCTGTTGTTCTTGATTTAGTGCTGGCGGTGGGGATGGAAGTGGTAGTCATAGTAGCAGCAGCAGCAGTAGTAGTAGTAATAGTAGCAAAAGTAGTAGTAGTAGTAATGAGAGTAACATCAGGTGTAATGTTGATTGCAGCATTAACAGAAGTGTTGGTAGTAGCCGTAATAATAGCAACATTCGTACAAATATTCGTAAGAGCAGCTGCAACAGCAGAATCAACAACACTACAACAACAACTACTACTACTACTACTACTACTACTACTACTACTGCTACTACTACTACTTGTAGTAGTAGTTATTTTAGAGCCGATCTAGAGTTGAATAAAGTAATGTGTTGTGAGAATTCCGGGGGTGGGGTGAGACTCTAGCAACACTGATTACAAAATGGCTGCATTAATAATGACAACTTTCGGACAGGGTAGTAACTATTATGGTCATCGTCCAGAAATTCTTAGCCTGACAGTACTATAGACAGGCACACCTATTTCGAGAAAAAAACCTCAACAGGCACAGAAGTGCTGTCAGGCAGGAGTGTACCAAATGCGAGCACAACAAATCTTGCACTGATTCGTGCAGTCTCTGGGCCTTTCTGATCAAGGGAATTAAGTTAATCAGCTTTTGTCATGTGTATCACGGATCATATTATCGGCCGAATATACCGAGATCGGCGCACCGACCCGACCTCCTTCAAAAAGGACTGGACCTGTAGTTTTTTTCCTGTGTCTGGTTGCTATGTCGAAAAATGTCGTACGCTGGACAAGAACAAAACTAATGAGAAGGGACGAACAAAGACGCCTTCATCTTTGACAATAAGAAGTTCTATCTCGAAAAGAATATCAGAGTAGACAGGAAGGTGTTTGCCTTTGCCTACCTGTACACCATTCCAGTCCCAAGAATTCTATTTGAATATCGCTAACTTTTGGGAAAATGGTTGGAGTGGAAATAATCGACCCTAAACATGTACCTGCAAACAATTAAGGGTCAGCATTTGCACTTGGCTTTACGAGGTGCCCTCGGATGGGTGAATTTCCTTATTCCTTAGTCCTAATTAGAGCGTATGTAGTACCAGGATTGTATTATCGCTCATACATTCAGGTATATTGTATACTATCCATAATCTTACTCAAGAAAACTGCAAACTTGTCTTTTCTTCGTTCGACGCACCGAGTTCTTCATCGTCAGATGATGATCATTATCATCATCATCATCGCCATCGTCGTCATCGTCGTTGTTGTCCCCTACCCCTTCGTCCCTCTCTTCCACCTACTCAAACTACTCCCTTCCTCCTCCCTTCATTTTCCCTTCCTCCTCCTCATTTAATATCACATTTTCTTCTTCATATTATTATTATTATTATTATTATTATTATTATTATTATTATTATTATTATTATTATTATCATTATTATTACCAGTTGTCAACTGGGATCGATGCAATCGACTAGTTCCCTCCCCTCAAATTTCAGGCCCTTGCGCCTTTAATAGAAAGGGTTATTATTATTATTATTATTATTATTATTATTATTATTATTATTATTATTATCATCATCATCATCATCGTCATCAGAGTAACAGAAATGGTTATACTGTGGTGATGATGACGTTGATGATGATGATGATGATGCTGATAATAAAAATGTTAAGAATAT
>NC_069002.1:2830028-2830888 GCF_001194135.2 Octopus bimaculoides | reverse complement strand
TTTCTTCATTTTTGTTTTTACATAATATAATATTTTTAAATTAACATTTTACGGTTTCTCATAATATTTTCTCAATTATTACAAGATTTTTGTCATATTTATTTTTTGTTATTGCAATTTTGTTTATTTACTAAAATTTGTTATCTGATATATTAATGTTTCTTTTAAATATATTTTAGGAAAAAAAAATTTTAATGACGATTGTGATGATAATGATGATAAAGATGAAGATAATAATGATAATGAAGCTGATGATGATGATGATAATAGCGGTGATGGTGATGATGATGATTCCATACACTGTTGTTTTCGTATTTATACGGCTGTCAAGATATTTTATCAGATGATATGCAGTTAAAGACAATCTTTTATTGTTATTTTATCATTCCACATTTTTTTGTGTGGTTTCTTTCCATTTGTAAATTGATATTTTTTTCTCTCTTTCCTTAATATACATATAAATTCTTTCTTGTATTCCCCATGAGTGCACGTACGGCTGCGTGGTTAACGCTTTCGCATAGCAACCATGTGATTCGCGATGCTATCTTTGTGTGCCACACTTTAGTGGGGAATAGCTACCGTAGCAGCGTGAAGTTAACCAATAACATGGCTTCTGAGAGGTATTTGGTAAAGGACATAACCGTATTTTGCGTTTCTATCACGTGAGAGAAACGCAAAATACATCGTGAGAGGAATACCTTGAGTTTCGAACGGATCTCTTTGATTGCTATTTTATTCTGGTGGACATCCGCAACAATTCACTGTTTAAAAACTTAAATAATAAACCGCGATAGGTGAACCACGATATGGCGAGGGATTACCGTTTATATATATATATATATATATATATATATATATAA
>NC_069002.1:2827275-2829703 GCF_001194135.2 Octopus bimaculoides | reverse complement strand
ATATATATATATATATATATATATATATATATATATATATATAGTTAGACATCAACTCGTATTAAGTATTTCTTGGTAAGATGTACGCTGCTTCAGTAACAGATTTTCTACGACTATGTTGCCGAATGCAACGTAGTCTGTCGTAGTAGAATATATCGGTGGTGAAAGGCATTTACTTTGGTAACAATCCCCTCATTTGAATATCAGAGTGTGTATTGTCCAACTTGCTCTGGTTTAACATAGAAACGATTGATGTGTTAGATATTTTACCGTTCTTTTTAGCAAGTTGATCGATCATATGTCGGCCGCTCATTTTAACAAAACTGTCAGCCAATAAACAATCCTACACACCAAAACTTTCCTTCATCTTATTCTCTCTTTATTCATCTTCCTCGTCTTCCTTTACCGTTATTTCTTCTTTTATCCCATCCTCTACTCTCTCTTCTTCTGTCTTATAGCTTTCATTTTGTATCATCAGAGTGGATGGCTGAAATAACACGCTAGTTGATTTATCGATCGCGTATAGAGGCGGTGTCACTTTCAATTATCTAATTACTGAATGTGATAACTGGAAAAGGTTCTACTGCATATATGGTTATCGACACGTTAGCATACTCACCCTCAAATGTTACTTCTTCAAATGTTTACATTTTTTACATATACTTTCTTATGATATATGTTACATATATGTTTATGTAATTTAATTAAAATATTTATTATATGAATGTTATTTTTAAACAAGTTTATACTAAAAATATACAAGATTTATTTTTTCTATGTAACTTGCTGTTTTAAATATGCTCTCCGTGATTTTCTCGCAATATTATACGTAGAGATAGGTGTGTACACACACACACACACACACACACACACACACACACACACACACACACACACACACACACACACACACACACACACACACACACACATACATGTATGAATGTATTCATGTATGTATATATATATGTATATGTGTATGAATACATGTATGTATATATGAATATATATACATATAAATATGTGTATATATATGTATATTAGTACATATATGAGTGTATGTATACTCACATACCTATATATATATATATATGCTAGGATGTGCCTATATATTTGTACACGGTTATGTTGTTCATTCCATCAATATTATTGTTATTGTTATTCATATGACAATATAAATTTCTGCTTTGTTTTGCAATATTTTGCTACGTATAATATATATTTTGTATGAATTTTCTGATATTTTCTTATTTTCGTTATAGTTACTTTTTCACCACAAGAAATAAATATTCTAAATAAATTGTTTGTATTACATAATAAACAGCAAACAAACGTAGTGGAGACAATCTAATGGAAAAGAATGCTAACCGAATAAACAGACCAAAATACATCACATATAGATATAAACACATTTCTACCTATAAATATGTAGACAAAGAACCACACATATATACATATACATACATATATACGTACATACATACATACATACATACATACATACATACACACACAAACACACACATACATACATACATACATATGTGTGTGTGCGCGTATGTGTATTAGGTATATATGTTAGGTCCGTTATATATATAGTATATAAAGACACTGAGAGCGAGATAGTGGGTGAAGGTATGATTGTATAATTTGGAGACAAAAACTGAAAGCTCTAATGGCCATCAGGGACAGAGAAAGAGAAGAGATACTTTCTCATATTTTTCCCAGAGGTCTTCAAGGATTTTTCAGAAATTAACAGAGATGATATTCGACCAAATAAAAAAGACAAATTAGAAAAAAAACCTAAATAACCCCCCAAAACAGATAAAAGATACACATAAACAAACAAATAATACAACAACAGTAGCAACAACATCATCAATTGTTTCCTTTTATGTTTGTTTTATTATTATCATGTATAAATTATGTATCTGTTTCTCCTCGATGCTTTTGAAAAGTCAACAAAGAGCATTATATTGCTTTTAAAAGTTTATAGCTCGGGGAAAATTGATTTCGTGCTCTGGAACGTGGTGGGAATATCCATTCATTCTCTCTTTCCTTCCTTTCTTCTTTCTTTTCTTCCTTCCTCCTTCCTTTCTTTCTGTTCTCCTTTCCTCCTTTCCTTCAGCTGTTTTGGTTTTTTTTTTCGTTGATTTTACTCTTCTGCTTTTCTTCTCCTCTTTATTTTTTTCGTTCTGTCATTTGTTTCTTTCTTGACATTTTTTTCTCTTTACGTTTCTTTACTCGTGCTCTTCATTATTGTTATATTTCTTCCTCCGTTTCATTCATTTCAGGATTTGTCTTTATGTATTTATGTTGTTGCTCTTTCTTTAGTTCCTTTTTTTCCTCTCACACACATGAATATACATATAACAACATATATATATATGTATAAATATATATACATATATATATATATATATATATA
>NC_069002.1:2826598-2827025 GCF_001194135.2 Octopus bimaculoides | reverse complement strand
ATATTTCTTCCTCCGTTTCATTCATTTCAGGATTTGTCTTTATGTATTTATGTTGTTGCTCTTTCTTTAGTTCCTTTTTTTCCTCTCACACACATGAATATACATATAACAACATATATATATATGCATATATCTATATGTATATAATGTTTCTGTGTGTGTATGTGTGTGTAAGGGTGCTGCTTTTGTGCATGTCCGTGTAATAATTTCAGTCGTAAGTATTTTGTTTATTAAATATACATGTACATAGCACTATGAGATTTTTTCTAACCACCGCACTCAGGGACCCACATTCACATACCCTCTTGAGCACACACTGGCATATGCTCCTCAATGTATTCATGTGCACACTCGTGTGCGTGCATATGTGTATGTATGTGTATGTGTGTATCCATATATATATATATATATATATATATATATATAT
>NC_069002.1:2816113-2826588 GCF_001194135.2 Octopus bimaculoides | reverse complement strand
ATATATATATATATATATATATATATATATATATGTATGTATATGCATACGTACATGAGTAGATGTGTGTTTACAACAAGTGTTTTGTATCTGGTTCTCTCGTTTGTCTATTTATTTTAAGTCATGTTGTTGTTGAGAAGAATGTCGTTCATTTTCTCATCCGCATGGGGAATATTATGATTGTATGCGTAAAAATAATGAAAAATCTTTGTAAAAGTGTCACTTGATGCGGCTTAAGAGTTGGAAATTCAGGTGGGAAAAGAAAATATGAATCCTAAATCAAAACCTAATGGTATAAACGCCATATTGAATGCATTGTTTTGTATCATAAATGCAATTTCTTGTATCGTCCTGTTTTCTTTCATAATTGTTTCAGATACAAAATCGTGAAATCTCAAATATTAAATTAGACACATATAAAAAGGATGTTGTTGCTGTTGTTGTGGTTGTTATTCCTGTCCAAGAACACCGCTGATTAAGCAAACCTATGATGGATCATATTTAAACAAATACAGGCGCTTCTAGTTTACAGGAGATACATTAAGGAGTATATTATCGAATACATCCTTCTTTTTATACTGTGCTAGATTGTGTTGCATTTGGCTCTTGTTTCTAGTATATTAATGACTACAAAGAGATTTTTCCGTGCTGATATTTCTGTGAATTAAAATTTATAATTTGAATTTCAGTTCATAGATGCGATCCAGAGATTCTCCGCTTTGAAGACACTTAGTGCTCAAAAGATTCAAGCTTAGACTAGACTCCAATCTCTTTAGGGGCTCTTATGCGACAAGGTAATGAAAGGCTATAAGAGGGATAAGGTTGAGAGGGTATAGAGCCAATTATGCGGATAATTTCATAAGATATATTAAATATATTAAATACATCAAACATATCAGTCTTGGTATGAAATGCAAAATATGTATATAAGGATACATGGCAATGGAGAGGAAGCAAAATGGGGAGAATTTCATTAGATGAATTTTTAAGCATGAACATATGGATATTAATCTTGATAGGTCCAACTTACACAGGGTACAAACGACAGAGAAAATTAAAGGGGGTGGAAGAAAGGTGTTGTAATTCCATATAGTGTGATAAGTGGTCTTATAACACCTTTCTTCTACAACTTTAATTTTTTCTGTGGTTTGTACTCTGTGTAAGTTGGATCTTTCGGTATTAATATCCATATATTTGTAGTAAAAATCCATCATCTGAAAGTCTCTATTTTTTTGCGTTCTCTCGTTTTGCATGTGTATATATATAATCTTCAAACATGGTGTGTTCCTGTTTAATTCATTTTTGCCACGACAGTGTACGCATGAGTGCACATGCGTGTACATCCTATATTTCGATATATGAGAATGTTTATATGCTTATCTTCATGCTTGCGTGCGACTTAGAAATACACACACACACATTTGTGTGTTTGTGTGTGTTTGTGCATGTATTTATCTCTCTCTCTCTCTCTCTCTCTCTCTCTTTCTCTCTCTCTCTCTCTACATGTGCTTCTTGTACATGATGAGAGTGTATATTCATTTGTAAAAAACCTTATTTTGTCTAAGTTGCATTATATATGTACATACACGTATCTCAATTAGTCTGTCGGATCCAATTAATAATGTTCTTCAGCCATGAATAATGATAGAATTAATTACTTCTCATCAGATCTTATTCATTCAAAGTCACTAACGGGAAGTAGGTGTTCATTTTACCTTTGTTTTCGTTTTCATAATTACATTTTACATATTTGCATTTCCTTAATACATTCACAAAAGGAAATCCTACACCCGTATACATTTCTAAAACCTCACCGTCGTTTGAGTTGGTGGGTGGGCGTGGAGATTTAGTCTGGAAGCTTGGGTCGAAATAGCTTGAAGCAGATTGGTTTCTGCTAAGTATATCTAAGAACTAACTTGTTGTCTTCAACAGGCTGTACTGTCTGTATGTAAAGTACGAGGGTGAACTGAACATTTCCTTGGCTGTCTATAAAGGGGTGATGCTAGAGCTGTGAAAACTTGCATGCATTAATTTCAAACCCTCCTTATCAATGACTGTATTGTTTCTTTCCAGGTAAACTGACACCTGGCTGCTATAACCGATAGCGACTTCTTTTAAAAATCGACAAAATTTTAGCATCTTGCAGAAAAAAGGGTTTACCGCAGAGGGACATTCATGCTGACATACTTACTACTTTAGGGGATGATGCTCCAGGTTTATCAACAGTTATGTGGGTATAGATGCAGAATGTGGGTTTATCAACTGGTTATGTGGGTATAGAACGGAGAAAAATTAGAGACTTCATCATTATTGCTTAGCTACAACGGTGCTTTTTAAAGGTGTGCTTCATTCAGACTAATCGAGGGTAGAAGTAACGAAGGCAACAATCGCTTCCATTGCAATCACAGCCATAACAACAGCAGCGTTTCTTAAGCCAACGGAAAACGGTACCAAATCAACAGCGAATCAATAAACTTAATCTTGATCTACAAATACGTGTCTGCCTTCGTGAGTCTAGACATCAACGATACATGTGTGCGTGTCTACATACATACATACATACATACATACATACATACATACATACATACATACATACATACACACATACATACATACATGCACACACACACACGTTTAGATATGTATCTGTGTGTGTGTTTATGTTTGTAGATGTGTTTGTGTGCGAGTTTGATTCTGATAGAAAAGTTAGTCGTCTAAATTAAATAAATGCATCAGAATTTCACAGCTAACCAATTTATTTTTATTTTCTAAGAACGCAGGCTTTTTTTTTTTTTTTACATGACAACGATTTAAAACATGTCGAAAAATGTAAAAAAGAAAAAAAGCATGTTGCTGCTTCATTTAAATGAACTGCAAAAAAATGATTTCCAGAGATAATTAATGAGCGCCATTTTAAATTTAAATCATTGATTTCAAGATTTAAAATCCACAACAAATATTACCCTGTCTGTGCGTCTGGCTAAAATAGTTTATATAAAAATCGCGTAGTCTATATACCTGCTAGAAATAACAGTTAAGTCTCACTTCGAAACATACAATGCTATATTAAAAAAAAAAAATAATCAAACCAAGAAACTCAAATCAAGAAAGGATACATACATACATGATATAATGATACAAATATAAAGATTTGGGATAGAGTAGAGGAACTGCACAGTTGGGGAAATTAGCTGCCTGACCGAGGGCTTAATAAGTTGCCTATGCAAACATGAGGCTCCATTGAATGGTATCTACAAAACCTGTCATTTTAGCTAACATATACATGTGTGAGTGTTTTGTGGTCGATTCAGTCCTTGTGAATAAAATCGGGGACACGGAAACTCGGTGGAAAACTGTCGAATGGATTGTAATCGCACCTATGTTTCATACAGTGTCACTCTGATTCTGCTTTGCAACTTCATTAAAATTACATGTTTTCTGCGAGTTACTCGACTATTTTCAAGCTGATCCAATAAGCAAGTCGTTCTGTTAATCGAAAAATCGGTATGCTCATTGTCGGAATCGACGGAGAACCTATTTACTTATTACTCACACGTCATCATGGAGCCAGCTATATAAGAAGATCTAAGACACCCTGTTTTATATATCCCATCGGGATTTAATGATGGTATCTCTGTATTGTTCTTGTTGTTTCTTTTCGGATCATACATGTCTTGCTATACAAGCGAGCACATACTGCATCTCCAGTTGATTGAATTTAATGGTGATAACGTCATGTTCTGTTTTATTATCTTTTTCAAACTTATATCTGCGCGTATTATGTATGTATATATGTACGTGTATGGTTATATGCATACATACACACATATATGTATATATACATAATGGGTATATTATGTTGTTTGTGTATAGATACATATTCATTAATAAGACACAAATATGTGCATACGAATGCACATGCATTTCTCTCTCTCTCTCTCTCTCTCTCTCTATCAATCTACCTAGTTCTCTCTCTCTCTATATATACACATATATACATATATGTGTGTGTCTGTGTCTGTGCGCATACAAATACATGATACAGGATATACACAATTATATGTGTATATGTGTGTGTGAGGGTGTGTATGTTTATATACATTTATATATTACGCATATACACACCAATATATGCGTATATAATGTGCAACGTGTATATGTTTATATACACACACCACGGCACGCTTTTGCTTTAAGGTGCGATTCAGCTGCAACAATTTTTGTTGTTGTTTTGTTTATTATTAGCATGTCGATCAACCGTGGAGATTTTTTTTTTTATTCACCGGCTCGGAATTGATTATTGTTTGTCTTGTGAAGATAATGGTAATGGAATGCGAACCTGAT
Source organism: Octopus bimaculoides (assembly GCF_001194135.2). NCBI lineage: Eukaryota > Metazoa > Mollusca > Cephalopoda > Octopoda > Octopodidae > Octopus > Octopus bimaculoides. The sequence continues at coordinate 2,822,241 of NC_069002.1, read as the reverse complement.
GATAATAATTATGTTGAACAAGAAGCTGAATTAAAGGAGGATGATGCTTATGATGATGATGATGATGATTATGATGATGGTGATGATGATGATGATGATGGTGGTGGTGGTGTTGATGGTGGTGGTGGTGGTGGTGGTAACAATGAAAACGTGTTGTGACGTCATTACTATCCGCCGGCTATCAGATAGAAGGATGGATGAATTGGTTTGTGGAAAGGAAATTAACTTGAATGTTGTCCAATGTTATTATAAAGAGTTAATTAATTATTGTTTCTACATTGTACAACTGATTAATGCATCGCTAACTGTAAACATGGAGTAGAAATCGCCAGACAAATGAGAGCGGACATGTTGCTTAACATAATCGCTGGTGATGAGAGAAATAACAGCCAAATCATCATCATCATCATACATCACACGTTATTTACAACATTAAAAAATATCAATAAATATTGAAGGAAACCTTATATAATGTAGTCCTTGAAGTACTTTAAAAATGATTAAATTGTTACTTATATGCTTGATCTGCTAGTATTGGCAGCCGAATATTCATCTATTGTATAACACAGTTCTTAGTGTCCTAACAACATGTACGAAATACTGCTCTGCCTTGTTGGTCTAAATGTTGGTAATTTTAAGCATTTTTTAACGAAATATTTGAGCACATAAAAAGGCAACTAGCTGGCAGAATCGTTAGCAGGCCTTGCAAAATATTTAGCGCCATTTCGTCCGTCTTTACGTTCCGAGTTCAAATGCCACCGAGGTCGACTTTGCGTTTAACCGCACCTAATTGTGACAGAAGTTTGCCAAGAGAAAGTGTAAGCGATTTTGGCACACATTCACAAAAGTGGAGATCAAACTAACCACGGCAGCGGGTTTTAATAGTGCAGCAGCTGTAGTTATCACTTTTGACGTAACACCGTCTGTTCAACCTTGAGACAATACGGTTTTTAAAAGTCAGCACTGCAGTACGCCGTCATTTACCCGCCACAACCACCCGAAATAGGTGAGCAAAGTACTACAGGAAAAGATCCCTCTCCCCACTACTGCTTCAACGGAATATCCCTTACCCTTCAAGAACTGATTATTGATCCGTTTTAGTTCCATTTTTCTAGTATTTTTGGTCGTCGTTCTTTTGCTGCTGTTATTGCTACTGTTAATGTTGTTGTTGATGATGATGATGGTGATGATTCCGTTGTTGTTGTTCTTGCAGTTTTTACTTGTCTGTATTGTTTTGTTTTCGCAGTGGTTGTTGTTATTCATGTACCTGTGTTTATCCTCTTTATTTTTGTCGTTGCTGCTGTTTTTTAGCTGGTGCGCTGTTGCCGTCGTGATTACAGATTAACTTCGTTGTTAATCGCTATTGATGCTGTTGTGGTGCTTGTCCATGATGGGCAGGTAAATGGTTTCCAGGCTCTCTGGCATCTTGTCTACTTTAAATCTTCATATTTTTTTGTTTCGTGAAGTTCTGGTGGACATTGATTTCTTTTATTTTGATTTTCACCATTTTCCTTTGATGACAACGATTTGCCGCGCACTACCCCCCCATCTCCCCCTTCCTACTACTGCTGCTACCACTCTCTTCTTCATTTCACGAGAATTCCGAGGAAGAGAAGAAGGGAGAGTAGAATAGAGAAGGTGATTGATAAGCTTTTAGACGTCGATATTAAATGCTTTCTACGTATTTATAGAGTTTCTTATGGAATATTTAGTTTCAGTTGAGAAGAAAAGGGATGGCATAAAAAAATTGAGTCGGAGAGGAGAAGAGGTAGATGGAAATATAGAAAGGGAGAACGGAGGGAATAAAGATGTGAGAGGGGAGGAGGAAGGCTAGAGAGAGAGAGAGAGAGATGGAGAGATAGGGGGAGAGAGCGAAGGAGAAATAGAGAGAAAGAAATAGGGAGTAGGAGATAAGGAGCAAGACAGGAGTAGAGAGATGACATTGTGAAAGAGTGATATACTGAGGAGGAGAAAGCGATTTTGAAATAAGGGACGTGCATACGCACACACACACACACACACACACACACACACACACACACACACACACACACACACACACACACACACACACACACACACACACACACACACACATATATATATATATATATACGTATATACATACATATATATATATATATATATGCATGTATATATACATATATATATGCATATATACATATATTTACACATATATATATACACATACATGTGTATGTATATATATTTACACACACAAATATATATATATATATATATATATATATATATACACATGTGCGTACGTATGTATGTATATATTTATGTGTAAGTATATATAATGGCAAAGCAGGCGAGAAAGAGCGAAAAATAGCAATGCAGAGATAGGATTAAAGATAAAGGTATCGTGGGGGTGGGCATGTTTGTATTTGTGTATGTTATTTCTGACTTCACGACCCGAGAAATTTAATCATAACTCTGAAATATTGTCGATAAATCATTTGAATTTTTCACATCGTTCTCCGTAGATGCTAGCTTTATTGAGAAATCTTGACAGTCGCTTTGGTTATGTCGTCAATATGATGTTTAGATAGTAGTATGTAGGCGCTACAGCATTTTATTATCAACAAAATCCGAAACAGGAACAAAACCAAAACAAACGAAACTCAAAATCTAAAAGTCAGTATGTTTATTTATCATCGAATAAAATCTAATATGTCGAAATGTTTTCATAGGGTTTCTCTTTTTATGTTCGGGATTTACAATTGGCCAAGGTCGACTTGGCCTTTCAGTCCTTTGCGATCGAGAATGTTATTTCACTAACAGTAAAATAATGACTTCGATTAAGATGGCATCAAAATTATTGGTCCTCTTTCTATATATGAGATACTTAATATGAATCTATATTGAGCTAATGCGTGGGCCTCCATACGCTTGATCGCCCTACTAGAAATATATACTATACCGATTTGGCTTGGCAGTGTGGTTAAGAAGGTCGTTTTGCTAACACGTCGTTTGGGGTTCAAGCTATGTCGAAGCCCCGTCATATATATATATATATATATAAAGGCGGTGCTGCAGCATGGCCACAGTAAAATAACTGAAACAAGTAAAAAGATAAAAGAATATAGTGCACATCGGACAACCTTGAAGTGAGTCCTTTGCCTTTAACGTATTAGGAGCAAAACATTTTGAGGGTGGTACCTGACGATCCTGTCTGCGAGGTAAGGTAGCCAACTCAGAGGAAGAATGAACCAATTCCGGTACAAATGTTGATTGGTAATTTATTGGTTGATCCCATGATGATGACAAGCAAATTTGAACTCAGCGGAATTTGAACCCAGAGCGCCGACGAGCGTAACAAATCCGGCAAAGTAGTCTATTCTACGGCTCTAACGACAACACGAGTCTACTGAATTGTTAGATCTTAACTAGAAAAAGTTTAAGGGATGGCCGTGGGTGGAACACGTTTGGTCGTATGTCTCCTCGATCAGAGCTGACCTGGATCAACAATGGAATGATGATTAATGTTCTGCGTTTGATTCTGTTGATTGTATCATTTCCATAGAGTTGTGTGAATTTGAGACGCAAATGTTAGATCTTTATGCATTGATGTCGGTTTCTACTTTTATCAATTCTGTATCGATAAAATAAATATCTATAACGTGCAGGGGTTCGATATTATTGATTAGTCTTTTCAATACATTTAGCCAAGTGACAGTGTTAGAAAATCAACATTTATAAAATTTAGGAACTTCAAAGTAGGTCTGGAATATCCTTCATCAAAGAACAGATCCTGAGTTTATGTTGTTGTTGTTTTTGTTGTTTAACCCCAGGTCAGTCATGCGTCGAGTAAAAGGATTTATACTTCACAGCTTTGTAGCTGCGACCGTCCCCTTTTGCGTAGTTTATTTATTGTGTCTTCTCCCTCTTTCGTCTTTGGTGGTTGGGTTTTTGATAGAAAGGGGATTTCTGAACTGTTTCATGAAAGCTGAGCTACATCATTTAAAGTCGATGTTATGTTATTGTTTCACCCAATGTCTGTCTTGCTTTAAACAAATAGATTTATGATGAACGCCATTTTGTGTAATATTTTTTCTCATCTGTTCGTTTTTACTCTATTTCTTTTATGGCGTTTGGATATGAGATTTACACGAGATTTACACGAGATTTGCCAACTGTTTTTTTTCAGGGATGGGGGTACAGCTTTGAACTATATATCTAATAGGTTGCTGTCATTCTTTAATCATGGGTAAGCATTTATTGAGAAGAACTCTAATGAAATCTGTTCAAACCCTGAACATAAGGCCTTCATTTCAAACTCAGCGTATAAGTTTTTGCAGTGTCAGACTGAATGCTTCCTTGTGTCTGTCCTGTAACTCTGCAACACGTGTTCAAATCTGATTGAGCTCAAACATACACGCCCCCCCCCGTGCATACAATATCTATCCTTGTGTCTGTATATATATTCATACATACCCACAAACACACACACACGCGTACACACACACACACATATATATATGCATATTTTGACACGCACGATTATATCCTTTACTTTTTAAGGAGAGTAGCGTATGATTACTATCCCTTCATTCCCCTTTCACTTCCTCTTCTCTTTCAATCTCATTCTCTGATATCGATGTATTTTCTCTTGATGTCTTTCCCGCTTTACGCCATCATTTTTCAAATTTATCTCCCCATCTCTCTCTCTCCCTCTTAATTTTTATTTCTCTCTACCACCTCTCACATTTTATCTCATTATTTCGCCCTTTCTCTGTCTCTCTACCTTTAAAATTCATTTTGTCATCTTTATGTGTTTCTTGATTTCTCTCTCTCTCTCTTTCTCTCTCTATTTCTCTCTCTATTTCTCTCGTCATTTATCACTTCTCTCCCTATTCGTCCCTCTACTTCAAACTATTCATTAATCATCACTCTCTCTCTTTCTCTCTCATGCGCTTTCTATTTTTCTGACAGTTAAACAGAAACTCCACATCAAGCACCTCCCAAACCTATATGGATTGTTGGGAAACAGAGAATACAATTCTTTTGTTTCTGTCTAAATAAATGGAGAAAGTAAGCGTATTCGATGCTGAGGTCACGTGGTTGGAATGAAAGAACAGAGAGTTCTACGAAAATTCCTCTTCAGTGAATTAACCACCGGATGTCCTCTCCGCCATTACAAAGACCGGTTTGTGTCAACTCACAAAAGAACGGGAACTGAAACAAAAACGTGGGAAATTGAGGTCCAGAAGCGTTCAAATAGCTTCATTTTACCACTACCGGAACTAACATTTTTGAAGTCAAAAGAAACAACATAAGTGGAAGAAAAATGTGAAGAATGCACGACGAAATAACAACGAGAACTATAGCTCTCTCTGTCAACGATTCGTTCTAACGTATCTTCCCGCTTCTTTCGCATCTTCTAAGTCATCAACTTAATCAATATGGCGAAGCCGTGGCACAGAAGGCAACCAACGTGATATATATATATATATATATGTATGTATGGCGCGCCGGGCTAAATGCTTGGCAGTATTTTATCCGTCTTTAAGTTCAAATTCTACTTCGCTTTTCATCTGTTCGGGGTCAATGAAATAAATACGAGTTGAACACTGGGGTCGATATAATCGACTTAACACACACTTCCCCCCGAAATTGCTAGCCTTGTCCCCAAATTCCGAACCAATATTTATGTCATTATTAATTGTATATTCTATTTAATCAAATTGATTAATATTGATGTATATTTACGCTAATTGTTGTTTCATTTCTTTGTTTTGGTGCCAGGCGAGCTGATGTTGACGGTTATGGAGTTGATTTTTTAGTATTTTCTGTTGGTGGTGGCCATGGTGGTGATGAATGATACTTTTCTTGAAAGCACTTTATTAATATTATTTTCTCGATTGCTTATTATTTCCTTATTTATTTCTTTATTTCTATGTTATTTGAATTTAATCATTCATTAATCATTCATTACAATTTTTAATTTATCATTTATTTATAGGTTTTGATATTTTTAAACAATATTTTCATTCAAATGTAATTTGTTTTCTGTATTTTTTATGCGTATACGTTTTTTAGGCACACACACAAATACACATACACATACACGTGTGTTTTTGTATATATATATATATATATAT
>NC_069002.1:2807098-2815930 GCF_001194135.2 Octopus bimaculoides | reverse complement strand
GTATGTGTGTATATATATATATATATATATATATATATAGAGAGAGAGAGAGAGAGAGAGATATGTATATATGTATATATGTGTGTATATAGATATCTATATATGTATATTTATATATATATATTTTCATGTATGTGTGTGTATATATCTATGTATTATGTTGTATTATGCTGCGATTGTATTTGTTCTATTGTTTCTTTGTTTTTTTCTTGTTTGCCTCAGTTATTTATTTATTTATGTAATTAAATATTTATTTCATTACTCAACCAACTGGTGCTTGAATAACGGGTGGTGTTCGCAAGATTATTGGTGTGGAAACCTTTGAAACAGCATGGAGCAACAAATACATTAAATATGTAAGGAATGCGTGGAATAAAAGACTAAAGGAGAATTTAAAAACCGAAGGAAACAATGAAACGAAACGAAACGAAATTAAAACTGAACGTACAAATACATAAAGAATTACTATGAAATGAAATAAAAACTAAGCTACGTGTATATGTATACAAACAAACACACTCACAGCACACACACACGCACACACTCACACAAACACATACACCTCCCACACACAAACGCCACTTACAGATTGCAAGAAATATCAACCAGAAGAAATATGAATATATATATATATACTTATAAACATACATATGAATAAATATGCTATGCATTTGCATATATATATATATATATATATATATATATATATATATATATATATATATATATATATATATATATATATATATATAAGTATATTTGTAGCTGTATATATATGCGTGGTGTGTCTATTTACGAATATCCATGCGCGTATTTATGTGTGTGTGTGTGGCATATATATTATATTTATGAATATACTTACATGTGTATATATATACATATATATATATGTATGTAAGCATGTATTTACAAATACATGCATGCATATATATACATATATACATACATATATATGTACGTGTGTGTATGTGTGTGTGTGTGTGTGTGTGTGTGTGTGCGCGCGTATTTGCCTATGTCCTGACGCATGAATTATTTAGCTCGTTTGTTAGGAAAGCACTGGAATATGTATGACTTATAAGAAAGATAGATAATCTGACAATCGGAGCGAGATCGATAAATTACAACAAGGGCCGCCGGCAACAGCCTTAACGACCATAATGATAATCCTGATGATGATGATGATGATGATGATGATAACGTTGATGATGAAAACTTCATCGACAGTGCTGACGACCACGACGACAATGATGGCATTGTTGATCAGAGAAAATTATTTCCATATTTCATTTAATTTTCTTTTTATAGATTTTTTTTGCGATGAGATGAAAAAAAGCAAAAAAAAAAGCAAAAACAAAACAAAGCAAAAAAAATAACAAAAACAAAAACAAACAAAAAGACCAATCTTATGTCAATCTGTTTCTCTATTCGTTGCCTTGTTGCTAATTATTATTATTGAATAATCTGGAAAGTTTTTAACTAACAAATCTTGCTTCGAAGAATAAAGTTTCTAAAACGGATAGAGAAATTGGAAGACTTAATTCGGTACGGTGATAGAAAGCCCTTCATGTTGAACAGAAGATGTGGGTTCGAGTCTTTGCATTTTCCATTCTGAATGGATTTTTAAAGCAAATCTTCTGATATTATTATGCTGCTTGTTACTATCTGTATTTTGCGAGTGTTCCTCTTACATCAGCATGCGAAGTTGTAACTCGAAAGCAGAAATATATATATATATATATATATATATATCTTTTTCTATCTCCCTCCCCTCCCCCTTTCTCAACACCTCATTATAGCTAGATCTGAATTTCAGTGTAGCAAGATCTGAATTTCTAAATTTTTCTATCAAATTTCATTTTTAAAGAACAAAGAGTGCGAAATGAAGAAGAATTGATTGACATATCTATCACATAAAGCGACAAACTAGAAGCTCCATTTTTGCACAGTAAACACATGATTTATTACGTATGTATAATGGCAATGTTTTTGATATTCGTATGTTCTTTAGATTGCTTTCATTCATTATATTTTCACTGTTTACAACGGATATTGAAGTGCGAGCAACGCCTTCTGTTAAGTCAAAGCAAATTGACGCGTTACTATGATAGACCAACATATTGCTTGTTCATGTGTTGTTTTGTAAGTAATATCTTTGATTTTGTCTTTGTGGGGTCGGTTGTTTTGTTGATATGTTGTTTGATATCAAACATTGTAATGATCATTAGACTGTCAAAGGGAGCATTGTAAAAGTTAATCTTTTTTTTTTTACAATAATGAACGAATCTGTGTATGCACATGTGGTACACGAACTTACTCAAACATAGGAGTGCCAGTATGTATGAAACTATATCTATGTGCGTGTGCTTTGTTATATATGTGTGTGTATCTGTATGTGTGTGTGTCTGTCTGTGTGTGTGTCTGTCTGTGTGTGTGTGTGTTTGTGTGCGTGGCTGTGTATAGGCGCAGGTATGGGTGTGTGGTAAGAAACTTGCTTCCCAACAACATGATTCCGTGTTCAGTCCCACTGCGTGAAATCTTAGACAGATATCTCTTACTATAGTCTCGGGTCGATCAAAGCCTTGTAAGTGGATTTGGTAGACGGAAACTGAAAGAAGCCCATCATATATATATATATATATATGTGTGTGTGTGTGACTGTGAATAGGAGCAGGCGTGGCTGTGTGTAAGAAACGTGCTTCCCACCACATGGTCCCGGATTCAGTCCCACCTTTGACATCTATATATTCCAAGTTTGCTCTTATCACTGTAGATATTCTCGCTGTACGAATGAGTGCAATGTTTTCGACAATTCTGTAAATTTTAAAACATATACCTTTATCGATAGCGGATGTATATTCGCCATTGCTATTTTTATTCATTGCTTAGTCGACAACCGTTTCTCGTTTGACTACTAAATACACAAACTCAACTTGATCAAACTCCGTATCTATGTCCTATACGTATGTTGTAAGCAGCTCTAATGATTTCATGATATATTATAGCTTAAAGCCGTAAAATTAAGCTGATATTGACGTAAATTTTTAACTTGAAGCGCTAACATTTGCAATGTCCTTGATAATACCGAGGAATCTTTAAAATATACCTTTGTGTATAGGGGAGTTAGATCCGCATTACTATTCTTACTCCTTGTCTTGTCGACAACCGATCATCGTAAATACGTAAACCCATCCTGATCAAACATATCTAATCGTTTTGTCGTAGTGTATTATAGCCTCAAGCTTTAAGCCGTAGAGGGAACGCGAGTTTGACGTTACATTTTATCTCCTCTACAGTTACTCACACGTAGCTGTTATTTGCATTCATTTCAATGGTCTCACAACAGGATAACTACGATTACTGATGAGACGTGTATTCATGTAATGCAATCTACGAGTGCCTGTGTGTGTGTGCAAGACTGTACGTTCCTATAAGTATGGAGCAGAATTCTTTTAAACATATTAATAACTCGACTGCCTTGGAGCTTCTTTCTTTTACATAATCTATCAAAGAGTGCCGAAAAGTTGTTGGCTGTGAGAGTATCTTGAAAGACGTTGTTGGAGGCCTAAACTTCCGAGTTCTTTTACAGGTATTAGGAAATTTGCAATAAGTTTATGAAATTGAGACGGGAATATGTTGAATAAAACTATAACCTGATACTCCTGTATTTTCTTTTACTCAAAGCCAGTAACACACACACACATACACGTTATTCCATAAGACAAGTTACTGAATGCATGAATATGTAATTAACAAACGCACGAACCAAAACATTTATCGCACCTAACGAAAACCCTGTTAGAATATATATTACGAAAACATTCTCCTCAATATAAAATCACATGAGACAAAACCCAAGAAAAAGTCCGGCGTTTTCTGCTTCTGGACCATTCCTGTAAAACAAGGAACTGTTGCAGCATATTATATCATAATTTTAGAGGAATATATCCAAAATTATCGGATTAACCGTGAAAGTTTTATTGATGTCAAAATACAAACCAGAGAACTTGACTCAGACATAGCATCCGTCGAAAGAAATCGATGTAATTTGTATCTATGAAATTAAATGTTACACAATTTTATATCGGACGATGCTTTTTATCAATTAAAGCATTCTCCATCTAATCGCTTGATGCGTGCAACAAAAACACCTCACGAGCATGTTTGGAAAATATGCTCAAAGAGGTTTTGAAACGGTAATGTAATCGTACATTCTCTTTATTTCGTGCAGATGCTTAGGCAAACGGGCAACAACTGCATTAATCGGACGAATCTGAGACAGGAGCCCGCAAAGCGGACAGGCATTGCATTTCCTTCATTGATTGATTAATGTAAAATGTAGATAACGTCATTTGTTTTTGCTCTAATTATTCATAATATCATATTTTCGAAGACTCCATCTTAGGTTTCTCTCTTGTCATTTTGATTTTGATTTGACGTCAACCAGTCTTTATATTATTATGACTATTGATTCTCTTATGTATATTTATCATTTGTCAAAGCAACAATATGGCCGAATAGTTAAATCATTCACTGTGAACCACGACATGCAGGCTTAAGTACCACTGTGTGTAATCTTGGGTAATTATCATTTCATGCAGCCCCGGCTGGGCCAATGCATTATAATGGAAACTACATAGAATCCCATCGGGTGGATTGTACCTGAAATTCAAATGGTATAGCTTTGTCACACAGACGCTTTTATTCAGAAGCAGATACTTATGTTAATCAATCAATCGATTCTTCACACAAATGCTTTAGGCGCATAATACATTTGAAAACAATGCGATTCGCATTATATACTTTTGAAAAATCTAATTTTCCTGCATGATGTTATACAAAACTCAAGCAGTAAGCAGTGTGAGGAGCTTTTCTGTCGCTGTCACAGTTTTCGAAATGATGAAATTGTGAAATTTAGTGACGATTTTCAAATTTGGTATATACATATAATTTTCATGCTGATTACAATTTTGTTAGTCAATTGTTCCAGAAAAAGTTTCAAAACATGTTATAGAGGCTGGAAGTTTGATAATTTTGTTTATCAATGAGAGAACAGGATTTAGAAACTGTAATTTTGTGCGTGATAGCTGTCTATGACAACAATACGAGGCAGACTTGTAAGAAATTTTATTAAAGTTTTAGCAAGTTATATTGACTAAAGTCGTGCGAAATGTTTGAGTAGCTTTGTAAACAATATAAAAAGGAAAATCCACTATCCAATTTTGGTTTTGCGAAAATTTACAAATATACAAATTGTACGTTAAATTACGCGCCCCCCACCATTAAAGAAGAATTCTGTTGTTCAGTTCATGTAAACAATATGTTTTTCGTGTTTTCGTAGCGAAAATTCAAAAACAAAATTTGAGATATATTCTTGGATTTCCTCCCCAACCAAATTACAATCATCGTATCTCCTGCGCCACATATGTATCCTCGAAAATACCGTTGCTTGGGCAGCAAGCACCCTTCATCGGTTGTATTTACGTCATGAAAAGATATTTTGATTATCTCAGCAATCTTACCAGAATCGCTTGGGTTGTGAGGCAGGTCCTCCGCACATATCTCAGAACATAGCTGTTATAATCAACAACTGTCCAAAAGCTCATCCCCAGTTCTTCAGCATAAAACCAGACTGAAGTCAATTCCTTGAACCATGTGTAAAAGGGAAAAAATGAAGTACAGCCCCAAGAGGAAGGGTGTCACTTTTCAACAATGTATCTTTTCGAAGGGACACACACACTCGTTGCACCGTTTTCGGAAGCACAGCCAGCAAGTTTTCCCGTGAAGCGTCTCTTTCATAACGAGGCTTTCTGTACACAATTTCCTTTTGTGGAGAACACTCTTCTTTTGCAAGCAAGTAACCGTACCGTCCTCGGTTTTCAATACCTACATCATATTCGAAAGGGTAAATGATTTGGCTACTATCATAGAATTATTTAGGTTGAAAAGGTCCAGGAAAACACGGTTCGACATTTTGGAAATGAGGTAATGACAAGACAACAACCAAAAATATCCGTTCGCTTCTTAGGAAGGAAAAACAAAACGAGAACAGAAATGAAAACGACAAAAGTGAGATAGCGAGAGAATAGCAACAGAAAATATGCGTTTCTCAAAACAAACAAAAAAAAAAGACAAGTGAAAAGTAGGGAAATGACAAAACGGGGCCGTACGAACGTTCAGAGAATAGGAATTTGTCAAGGAAAATGACAGGTAAAGACAATACACATATTTGGAGGTTTAAGCAAACTATATCTTAGCCTGTTACCATGGGGACAGGCAACAATATGTCTGTCGATTTCGATTGGCTAAAATTAACCCAAATTTCCAAAAATTAACTTTTTATTTATTAATTCATTGCCAAAAAGAATTTCATTTCTAAGCATATAAACTACATCTGCACAACAAATTAGAGAACAATTGGAGCAAAATAAAAATGAATTGCAAACTGTGACAGCAATAGGCAAGATAACAGATTGATTATTAGATAGTAGGTAAGATATCGATCTACCAGTTCAATGGTCACGAGTTCTTTTCACTACAGATATTTCATTTTATATATTTAGATGGGTTTCTTGTTTCTATACTGCATTAGTTCACTAACATCAGGTAAAAGTAAGAAAAAAAAGAGAAAACAAAAACATTATGAAGATTCGCTGATAACTTTCCTCGCAACCATTCTAATTACATTTCTTTTTTCTTTTACCGGCGCCAGATATGTATGTTTGTATGCGTGTGTGTGTGCTTATGTACGTGTGCATATATGCCCTTCTACGCATGCGCATGCATGAAGGTGCACGTGGGTGGGTGTTGGGAGCATGTATGTGTGTGTGTGGGGGCATCGTACTTTTAGAAACGTCGGTTAGGAACAGAATTGCTTGGTTTTGCATGATAATTATTATTATTATTATTATTATTATTATTATTATTATTAGTAGTAGTAGTAGAGTTAGTGGTGGTAGTAGTAGTAGTAGCAGCAACAGTAACAGTAGTAGTTGTAGTTGTAATAGTAGTAGTAGTTGCAGCAACAACAGCATTAGTATTACTAGTAGTAGTAGTAGTAGTAGTAGTAGTAGTAGTAGTAGTGGTAGTAGTAGTAGTAGTAGTAGTAGTGGTGGTAGTAGTAGTAGTAGTAGTAGTAGTAGTAGTAGTAGTAGTAGTGGTAGTAGTAGTAGTAGTAGTGGTAGTATTACTAGTAGTAGTAGTGGTGGTAGTAGTACTGCTTTCACCTTAGCTAGAACATGAAATCCACATAGCTGTGAGTGAGAGATGACAACTGTCTCTGCCAATCAAGTGCACCGAATATAAGAAATCGATAACGATTTACTGTTTGTGTTGTTAGTTATTGTTGTTGTTGTTGTGAGAGGAGTAACAGTTCTAAATAATGTATCACATTTAGGGCTTGTTTACATTTCTTAGGTTTTTCTGCATTATTTAATCTACCCCACCCCTCATTCTCCTCTTCATTCTTCTTTGCTGTTTCTGTTCTTTTTTATTATTATTCAACTCATTTCTAATTCGTTTGTTTTATTTGTTATTTGTTTAGTTTTTTGGTTTTGGTTTTGGTTTTTGTTAGCACCATCAGTTCTTCTCGAAAATTCTACACCTCCTTCCAACGCTACCCCCGTCGAAGTAATCATAGTGCAGATGTTGCTAAAGTACAGTGCACACGCAATGCATATTTTGTACAGATCTGATGTAAATGTTCGGTAAACATATGACTTCAAGAAAATAAAAAAAATAAAGAAAAATGAAATTAAATAGAATATAATTATATTATAAACTAAAAGAAAAAATAAAAAGATATCTAAACACGTATAGATACAAAAATTCAAGAACATAAATTAAAGTATGTACACTAACACGGAAAAACATTGACGCGAACTGACGCAAAACGTACACACAAACACACACAAAGATATACATTCAAACACACAGAAATATTTACATGAATACTTAGAAAGATATACACAGGAACACGCATACAAACGTACTCGTGCAAAAATATTCGTATGAACACACACCGATGTATACACATGATCACACACGGAAATATATATATATATATATACACGCGTACATGCAATAATGTACATGTGAACGCGCTCAAGTATACACACAAACTCACACATGCATAGACAGACTCACTGGAATGCATTCACAGATAAACACTTAATGATATACACATGGACATATAGAAAAATGTAGCTAGGAACTCACACAAAAATACATGCATATATACACAAAATATACACGTGAACACACACAAACATATGTACACGAAAACAAATTCACCCACACAAAGAAAATATACACAAGAAAACATGTATTCGCACATACAAACACACATACACAACAATCGGCCACATGACGTTGTGTAAACAAAACTATAAAGTTTCTTTCAGACGAATTTGAGATTGACAAAAGTGATATAAAAATTCATTCACAATTTCACATCACAGTTTATCAAACTGAAAGCAGAGACGAAGACCAACGAGAAACAACAAAATCACGAAAGTGATTAAACCTGTTGAAGGAAACTGAAACGGAAAGGAACAAAACAAGTGACTAGAATTGTTTTTACGTCAAGAGAAGGAAAACTTTAAAAAGACGAAAAAGAAAAAGAAAAAAACGTTGGAGAAGCGACTTTCTGCTGCATGAAGGCAAACAGACAAACATACGTATATGCACGTATTCACTAAAGGAAACTGAGTGTAAGTATGTATCCGTGAAGAGGAATGCATGTATGTATGAGTGTTGTGTGGACTGCAAATCCATTTATTCATATATATATATGTACAAACACACACACGCACGCACACACACACACACACACAC
>NC_069002.1:2799210-2806937 GCF_001194135.2 Octopus bimaculoides | reverse complement strand
ACCTGTCTATTTGTCAGTCCCTCTATCTATCTATCTATCTATCTATCTATCTATCTATCTATCTATCTATCTATCTGTCTGTCTATCTATCTATCTATCTATCTATCTATCTATCTATCTATCTATCTATCTATCTATCTATCTATCTATCTATCTATCTATCTATCTATCTATCTATGTGCCTCTCTGTCTATTCTTTCTATTTGTCTGTATGTATCTATATCCATCTATATATCACAATTAATGTATATACACTGTTGACGGGCAAAATACTGCGGTTAACCTTTGAAAAAATAATTCCTTTAATAGGAAAGTTGTGTGACTGCAAATATCCGTCATACACAGGGCATGAGAAAGCCAAAATCCAGGTCTTCTCAATGGCTGACTGAGCGATTCTTAGTTTTATTTTTTCCATCTCCGATACATAATTTTATTTACACAGATCTCTATAAAGATTTAAGGCGGCGAACTGTATGCATTCAATGCAACACGCTAATATAATATATGTGTGCACGCGTGAGTGGACCTATAATATCCCCCCCCCCACACACACACAGACACACACACACACACACACACACACACACATTCACGCACATTGACCTTGCATCTGTTCTACATTTCCTGTATTATCACATTATCTCCGGAGGTCACATATAAACAGTTTTATCATTTCTTTTCTTTTTATTTATACAGATGACACTTAGAATTTAAACCGAAAATACAATATCACAAATCAATCATCGACGCAGACAAGTTTAAATAGAAATTAATGAAAAACTAGATTAAATATAAAAGAAACTCTTATTTTATGATTGATGAGCCAATAAATTTCAACTTATAATTCAATGGAAAAAAATGTATTTTGGGTTTTAAATTTTCTACAGAGAATTGCTATCAAACAAAATAAACAACAAGCATGATATTGGAAAAATGTAAACTGTACATCTGCTGTTAAACGAAATTAACCAAACACCATTACTTGTCACCTGGAAAATAAAAATATATTTCTTTAAAATAAGGAGAAATATGCACGTTTACTTGTGGATGTTGAAATTAGTTTGTTAAATTTACCAATTATGTAAAGCTTTGGTAATTACCTCGGTTTCATGGAATAAATTAATTTTAATATTCATCATGCTCGTATTATATAAGCCGAGATAATTTTTATATAATACATAAACGTACAGATTCAGCATCGTTAAATTAAAATTTTATTTAAGTTCCGGAGGTGATCTACAAGTATCTATGAATTTAATTTTTTCGCACTAGTCTGTAAACTGAATTAGCGCTTATGGCGTCAACAACTAAGTCTTAGCATGTATTAAACATGAAAAAAAAACACACACAAGAAAACGTCTTATTAAAATACAATTTCTTTCTTTCTGGTCGTCGGGCATGATCGTACATCCGACCAGAAGTTTAATACACACTCGATGGGATAAAACCTTATCTATTAAAACGAATTTGGTTGAGTATTATTTTGTAGTGGTTAGTAATAGTAGAGAAAAATGAAAAATCAATATAATTAATTATTCAAATGAATGTTTCATTAGCATGTCCAACGGTTAATAGATATTTTAAAGAAAAGCCTTACAGTTTTAAATTTGTTCCTATTATCATAATGAGTTTTAAATATTTTAACATGTGAAAGAGTATAAAAAAATGAATGTTATACTTTTAATGAAACTTTTCTTGTGAAAGCGACAAAATTTCCTCGAATTGAATTGGACATGAGAGAATAAACAATTACAGTTTCTTAATTATAGTTTGTTAATTAGTTTTTGATACGGTTATTAAGAAGTTTCGTGAATATTTTAAAGAAAAAAGTAAGTTTCCGATACAATTCATTAGTTTGAAATTTACAACTGCATCTTTCATGAGAAGAAGTATGTATATTTGCCTGTCTTTCTATATGTATACATGTATGCATGCATGAATGAATGTACGTATGTATCTGAGTATGTCTGTGTGCGCGCGTGTGTGTGTGTCTGCATGTGAAATACGTTTGTCTATTCAAATAATGGTAGAATATCAGACAGTCACTGTCTTAACTCCATGCCTGCGAAGTGGTTAAATTAATAAATTAATAATTAAAATATTTAAAAATAAATTGAGCTATTTATTAGTTTATTCTTACTTGTTTTCGCGATTATTGGAGCGCCTCTATTTATGTATATACACACACACTCACATATACAATTTTGAATGTTTTTGGTTGCGTCTTCAGTGAACATAAAGTTATGCCACCGTACATCTTTGAGCGGAGTCTTGCGATCTGTTCAGATGGTTAGATGAAACTGCTGGAGACTGTGAGCAAACCCTGGCTGGAGAGGTGTGCAACTGGAAGGCCTTATGCGTGGTATCAAGATTTTATTCCTTGCTATACCTTTGGAAATATCAGAAGTGGTTGAGAGAGCAGTTCTACGATTCCACCAGCCTCCCATTTTAATCCCATTGTCTATTATGTGCGGGGTACAGTTGAGAAAGACACCAACCGCTTTGCCTGAAAAGACAAGCAGACCTGGTGGTCAAAGTCAAGGAGGTGTTGGAAGACCTTCTCCGGAACACAGGGAGGAACGCATGCGCCAGGTTCCGGTGCCATCTTGAGGCGAAGGTGGAAGCTGAGAGAAACAATTTTGAGCAAACTGTTATCTCCCACCTGTAAACTAGTCGGTGTTTTTTTTTTCTCGACTAGTTTTCTGCTTGGATTGGATATTGTGTTTTATTGTCCTTTTATACAAAATGTCAAATTTAGCCCAAACACTCTGAATATGTGCTAATTCACTTCCTCAGAATTTCTGAAAAGTGTACATTTTCAAATTGAAGTTTTGCTATGAGACGTTTTCTGAAAAAATAGGGATTTCGGATCGTTATTCCCGTCCTGGCACCGAATTTGTTACTAACTCAAATCCTGTGACATTCACTTTATTTTAATTGTTACGCACGAAATATCAACATTGGGTAATATATACAGTATGGAACCAATTCCTGCAAAATGTCATTTAGAAATATGTCTTGGAAAGAGAGTTATGAAGAATGATCCGAAATTCCTTAAAATTATTTTGCTTATGTCAGCAAAAGATTTAAAATTCCACATTTCTGCAAAAATTTATTAAAAAATATGCATTTGTTTTTTCAGAAACTTACGAAGAAACAGATTCTTGTATGGGTGCCAAACTGCATTTGTGTTTATGCCAAAAAATTTATATATGAAACGATGTAATTCTGCTGATGCAGTAATTATAACAATGGGATTGACTTGCATATTGGTTTCACATTTTGGCGCGATGCCAGTAAATTCCTGGGAGGGGGGTGAGTCGATTACAACGATCCCAGTACGCGACTGGTATTTATTTTATCGACATCAAAAAGATGAAAAGTAAATACAACCCCGGCGGGATTTGAGATGAGAACGCAAAGACGGACAAAATGGCGCTAAGTAATTTAACCGGGCGTACACACGATTCTGCTGGCTCACCGCGCTAAAAACGAAATGTACATATTTAGAAAGAAAACAAAAACAACACAAAAACAGTTATTTTCAAAAAAATATATCGACTACAATTAAACAGGAATGAAGTTATTCAGAGAAAAATAATCAGCTGAAGACTAAATACAGAGAAATGAACACATAAACCTGATCTGGGATAGAAAAATGTTGATTTTATTAAAAGTGAAATTACTTATGCAGAAAGTTGAAGCTCATGATCAGCAATTTTACTTTCTCAATGTTTTCTGTTATAAAAAGTTTAGTATTGTTGATGGATTTCAAATTGAATAAAGCATTTGAAATCAATAAAATTTATGTTACTCTAGTATATACATACTTGCATACGTTGATACATTCGTATCTATGTCTGTGTATATGTGTATATACACAGGCATACATCAATACATACGTACTTATACACATTATATGTACTTGTATATATATACATATATGTGTATGTATGTCTATCTCTCTCTGTCTCCATATTTCTTATCTCTGTCTCTCTTTATATGTACACACACACACATACACACAAACAATCACAGATACTAGTCTCCCAGTGCTTTAGTTTATTATGTAGAAATGCATTGCTGTTCCGCACATGCCATTCAATGTACATTTATTTGCTCCGACAACTTCGATAAAATAGAAGAAATTGAACGAAACTATTATGATGTCCATTTATTTCGCTGTTTCGTTTCGTTTTCGGATCCTAACCAAAATTTTCGTTATTTCCCACATCTTAATTTGACCCGGATGAGAAAGTGCGCATTTCTTTACATCAGTTCTGTGTCACAATAAAGTAGCTCTGAATAAAAGTTTTGTTAATATGACAAGGTAAGAGGATATGAACGCAATGGTTGGGCACTCCATCCATCCATCCATCCATCCATCCATCAATCCATCCATCCATCCATCAATCCATCCATCCATCTATCCATCCATCCATCCATCCATCCATCCATCCATCCATCCATCAATTCATCCATCCATCCATCCAAGCTTCTTACCACACAACCACTCCTGCGCCTATATGTATGCTCATCGTCTGAATATTTTGAGTCTTACCTTCCCCTTTATTTACATCTATATATGTATGTATATTTTGTATATCTACCCCAAGCGGTTTTATTTGTTTGTTTGCATCATTATCCATATATATATATATATATATATTTATTTATAAACACACACACACATTATCTTGCATCGATGGTCTACCATTGTATGTGAGAGATTTTATATACATTTGTATACAAGCCAACATACGCATTCTATATTTACTTGCAAATATATTACCAGCGATTTAGTGCTTTCACAAATGATTGCATGATGGACACAAATTGACAGTTCCCGCTAATATAGCATAAATAGTTTCGCATACAATTTATACCTGTCTCTATCTAACATGTCCAGTAATTGGCTATTTTCTCTCAACAAGACAAATTGAGCCATTAACTATCCATCAGACTAAAAAAAACAACAAAAAGAAGTTACTTATTCAGATGAACGTTAGAAGAAAAACAATGGAAGCGTTATGGCTGGAATTTAAAAACGGATCGAATCTGTTGAATCGTTATTGCTTCGTATAAAATGTCTTTTACATCGTTACATCGTTATGTTATTGTTTTCTTTTTTTTTCGGACGTAATGATTTTAGTTGTGTTGCTGTTGGTGGAGGCGGCGGTGGTGATGTTGTTGGTGGTGCTTGTATTTTGGCCTAGGTCAATCATACTTACTATGGAAAAAGTATGTTTGGCACAGACCGAGCAGTCCTTTCGTAGCAGTGGGGATTGATGGAATTTAGATATCACTTTCTCTATGCCCTTTGCTTGGTTCGAATATTTTGCTATTATTTCTTCCATGTTGAGTCAAGATTTTCTTATATATATATCTACCTGCATATATATTTATATACATATAGATATATATTCATATAAAATGCAGAGATGCCTATAATTGGACATCTACTCGCTAGAAATAGCAGCAAAAGACTACATACCACAAAAATTAGGGATAATTTCGAAAGGAAATGAAAAATAAAAACTTTTACCAATCTATATTCTGTACCATGGTTTCAAGTCAATTTTAGTAAGATAAAAATTATATATCTTACAAGGTCGGACTATCATCAGCAGAAATGACCAGACAACATATGAAGCACGAGTCAATAAGCAGCATGGTTTGTGTTCCTATGTCTAATTTTTCAAAATATACCGCGTATTTGCGGTTTACCTAATCGGCAGGAAATACAAAAGTGCCGAAATTCTTTCACAAAATTATCCAAAAAGAATTTTATCATTATTAATAAATTTTTGTGGTATGTAGTCTTTTGCTGCTATTTCTAGCGAGTAGATGTCCTATTATAGGCATCTATGCATTTTAAATGAATAATACATAGTCTATTGACTGTTTTTTTACTCTCGCTAGACCACTGGTGGTAAATAATTTATTTATAATTTATATATATTCATATATATATACAGGGTGGTCCAAAAGTAGGTTTAGTTAACAGGTAGGCATTTAAAATTTCCTTTAAAACATTTTATTACATTTAAATTCCTATATTACAAACTGAAAAGGGAGCCATTGCATATTTTCTTATATTCAGTTAAATCGTTTACATCAGACGTTTTCATATACAAAACGTCGTAAGAAATCGGTGCTGGCTCTAATCTGTATAGACTTATCTGTAGAAACGACTTTGAAAAGGTGATCAAATAACACTGATAATGTAGTTGAGACAGAGAATTGACTTATATTATACCGATTCCCCAACCCCAGTATTCAACTGGTACATATTTTATCGGTCCTAAAAAAGAAGGAAGGCAAAGTTGACCTCGGCGGAATTTGAACTCAGAACCTGATGAAGGACGAAATTGTAGATGATTAATAATCCTTTCTACCATAGTCACATGGCCTGGATTTTTTGGGGAGGGGGGACAGTCGATCACATGGACGCCAGTATCCAACCGGTACTTAATTTACCGGTACCCCGAAAGTATGAAAGGCAAAGTCGACTTCGGCGTTATTTGAACTCAGAACATAAAGACAGATGGAATACCGCTAAGTGTTTCATCCGGCATGTTAACGATTTTGCCAGCTCGCCGCCTTAGATAGATGTTGATTAGGAATGATAAACTAAGTTTCTAAGAAGAACAAAAACAACAATAATATCTACACCACCATCGCCACCACGACCGGCCCGACGACGACAACGACCACCATCTTCACCGCCACTGCTAACGACAAGAAAAACAACAGCATCTGCAACACCAGGATTCAAACGGTAGTCTCCACAGCACCATGCAACAATAACCACATTGTGTTGGGGGCAATAACAGATTTTTGCCTTTGTCTTTTCTTTTCTCTTTCCATTGAGTTTCCTTTTTCCTTCTGTTTTTGTCTTGAGGTCCCCCACACTTGAATCTGTTGCAGACTTGATAGTTATTCTTTTGATCTCCAGATCTGAATGACATTTAGATCGTATTCTGCTCAATACTTAGAGGTCAAATAACAACGACGCAATAGATTATATGGTCTGAAAAGTTAGCAGAAACAAAAGAAAAGAAGACAAAAATAAAGAAGGAAAGAGAAAAGATGGGGAAGGATAAAACGCAGGAAAGAAAAGAAAACGAAAAAAACTCCAAAACTTGCCAGTTTTGAACGAGAGGATTGGAAGTGTCTGGTGTATGAGCGTCACAATTGTGAGGACAAAATTGTGGGACTCCGTGAAATAAATGGGGGAGGGGGACACTCGATTAGATCGACCTCAGTACACAACTGGTACTTAATATATCGACTCCGAAAGGATGAAAGGCAAAGTCAACATCGGCGGAATTTGAACTCTGAACGTAAAGACAGACAAAATTCCGCTAAGTATTTCGCTCGGCGTGCTAAACTTTCTTCCAGCTTGCCGCCTTCAGAATCTGGAAGGATAGATCGACCAACGCACCTGCTCATTCCTTGTTGACCAAGGCCTAAACATAATTAATAACAGCAACACCGGTCTTTCAGTGGATGGATCGTTTACAGTAAGATCTATGTACAAATCATCCAATTTTATGGCATCAGAAATCAATAATATTTATTCAGTGATGGCAGCTCATAATTTATGTGCTACAGATTTCTGCGACATTTGCTGTTTTTTAATAATTATTTTGTAAGTTATTGAGATCGATATAAATCAGTTGGAAACTTAGTCACTTTGACAACACTTACCACTTAGCAATATA
>NC_069002.1:2798064-2799200 GCF_001194135.2 Octopus bimaculoides | reverse complement strand
TATATATTAATAGCTGAAAATAAATAAATACAAATAAGAATCGTAGTTGCTTGCTTTGATACAAATAAAAACCAAACGGTCATGAAATGAGACTCTGCCGTTAGAAATAACGTGGCACGCTGAAAGACCGTTAGCACGTCGGACAAAATGTTTGTATCCCTTTTACCGGTACTTTGCTTTCTAAGATCAAATCACGTCTTTGGTTTTGTTTTTTTTCTTTTATCATGAGAAGTCGATAAAATACCTGTCAAATATGGGGTGGGGAATGTGAGGCTATGTAATGAATTTGTTCCATCCCCTCAAAAGTTGCTTGACCTGAAACGTGTACATCCCTTTTGCACAAGATGTGATCTCAGCCACTTGTGAGCAATAGGAACTGGATAACCAGCCTGATGGATCCTCAGGATTAAGAACCGCCCTCCATCACCTAGACAACCTTGCCAAAACTTGTGCCTCGGAGGGTAACTCTTTAGGTGCAATGCCATGGTCGTCCCTGAGCGCAGAGGCCCTTTATAGGTCAATAAGGTCAATGTCAAATACGAGTCATAATAAATTTTGCAAATACCATGGACGAAAGTGAGAACGATCGTCTAAATGTTTGTTGGATTTGCTGGAAATAGGAGCTAAATTTCGTGAAAATCATTTGAAGCATTCATTAAAATGAACGAAACACTTTATAGTATATTTCTAGATAAATTATATAAACATTGTCAAAATGATCAAGATTATGACTGGAACGAATTTCATAGTATATTTACTAAAGCAATGTTGACCTGGGGCTAAAGAACAACAATCGCTTCATGAACAACAGCAACAACAACAACAGCAAGAAACAAAGCACCACCAGCAGCAATCAACCTGTGGAAAACATGAATGGCATATTTCTATGTTTGTATGAAATATCAGGTAATCGATATTTATTACTATCCTTTGTCATCACTGGAAGCTGAAACAAACATTAACACACACATATACACACGCGCGCGCATACACATGTATAAATATACATACATATATAAACGCACATATATATGTATATACAATTGCATATATATATACATATATATATATATATACATATACATATTTATATATGTATACATATATATATATATAAATATATATATATATATATA
>NC_069002.1:2794295-2796614 GCF_001194135.2 Octopus bimaculoides | reverse complement strand
ATATTTATATATACAAAGTTTTATAAGGCCATACACATACGTGTACTTACATATGTGTACTTACATATGTGTACATACATACACACGGGCATACACGCACACACACACACACGTATACATACGCATGCATTACTTTCTACATATTTCTGTTTATTTATTTATTTATTTATTTATTTATCCATCGTAAAAAAAAAATTGCCTCCAAGTGCAAATTACCAATAGATTACCTGCGTTCGTATATATACCTGGGAAATGAACATGAAATAAGTGAAGTATATGACAGATTCCTTCATAACTTACGTACGTAATTTAATTTACAATTTAAGAGAGTCAGGAAAAAAGAAAATATTACTGTAAAATTAAAAACAATAATAAAATATAAATGTTCATCCAGGCAGTAAGGGCACAATAAATAAAAGAACACTTGTAATATAAATAACAGTCAGAATTTTGTGTAGCGAGATATAATCAATTATATGAAGCTCAATATTTCACTGTTACTTTATTTTATCGAATCTAAAAGCATGAAAAAATCTTACCTCAACCTAAGTCTTAAAATCTTAACATACTTGCTTCTATTTATAGGTTAGGGTCTCTTTCTAATTCCTTTGCCGAGAGTATATCTCAATACTTATTTGCATTTACAAAACAGTGGTATGTAATTTCGTTTCTCATTGCTATTCCTTCGACAAAATCCTCGAGCAAGGAGGTACTCTCTCTGGCGACATGATTTGTCTACATACCTCGTCAACCTGAATCGAGTGGAAAACGCGCCAAGTTGTAGACATTGAGTTGGAGCGCGAGTACATATCACTCATATAAAAACATGAACAACCTGCAGAGGCAGTAACAACATCTGGAATAATGGCAGCAACAGAGTGTCAAGACGATTACTAACTAAAAGCTCTACCGAAACTGTGAAGCATACTGACATCGTATTGAGAACAAGAAATTGCTCTCCACACCATAAAAGCAACACCAACGCCGCAAATAATGGCTATATCATATACTAAGAAACTGAAAGCAAACAACTTGTTCACGCTTCCGATTTTCTCGATGTCTCTCAATTAAGATCAAATGAGGAGTTGATGAAGGGAGAGACTAGGACATACAAAGATATAGAAATAAAAACAGGATATAGAAATAAAATAAGAGGAAGTTCATGACGACGAAGCTCTTCAACATTTAAAGTATTTCATTATCACATACAAGCAGAAAATAATCTTGAGATGAATTTGATTCCTTCAAGGGGTGGAGACAAGGAAATAAGAACTTCTGAATGTTCACAGGTATTGTGTAATAAAGGCGCAATGTAAATTTAATTTTCGAGAACGAGTCGCAGAATGGAATATATTCATACACACACACACACACACACACACACACGCACACACACACACACACACACACACATGTATTCATGTATTGCGTGTGTGAGTTTCTTCAATTGTACCTCCATACATGCGCACTTACACGGATACGCACCGTGTGGTGCTGCGAAAGGGGGGAGAACACGGATTGATTACGACACAAAGAGTCCCGGAATAATCCATGTTAGCAATACGATTACGACAAATTACCCGATATTAGGTAATCCATGAATGGATTTGTGTGAACGACGTGAACCTCGATGAATAACTAAAGCGCAGGTATCACTGGGATGGAACCCCCACCTCCACCCCTACACATCTCGTATATATATATATATATATATATATATATATATATATATATTCGGGGTCGATAAATTAGGTACTAGTTGCGTACTGGGGTCGATCTAACCGACTGGCCCCCTGCCGAAAAATTTTCGGGCCTTGTGTCGGGTTGTTCGCACTGCGTGGCACCTTGGGCAAGTGTTTCTACTATAGCCTCGAGTCGACTAAAGTTTTGTGAGTGGATTTGGTAGACGAAACTGATAGAAGCCTATCGTATGTGTGTGTGTGTGTGTTCTGTGTGTGTCTGTGTTAGTCCCCCACTTCATCGCTTGACAACCAATGTGGGTGTGTTTACGCCCTCGTAACTTAGTGGCTCGCCAAAAGGGACGATGCGATAAGTACTAGGTTTACAAAGAATAAGTCCTGGGGTCGATGTGTTCGAATAAAAAGGCGGCGCTCCAGCGTGGCCGCAGCCAAATGACTGACACTATAAGGCAAAAAGAATTTGTATATATATACATATATATATGTATAAATATATACATGCATATATATGCATTTATAAATACATACATACATTATATATATATATAATGTATGTATTTACACATGCATATATATATATATATATATATATATATATATATATATATATATATATATA
>NC_069002.1:2788200-2793859 GCF_001194135.2 Octopus bimaculoides | reverse complement strand
TTTGTAAAATTGTGTGCAGACAAATATATTAGTTAATCGATTTCCATTTCTGACTTGGCATTGTATTTTCGTATTTTTAGAGAATTTGACACTATTATCTACTAAAATATTGTAAGTAATTTCAATGCTTTGCAACAATCTACAGGTAAATATTTATGAAATAGCAGGATTAACAAATGGCTTATTTGTTTCCATAACCAAGATACACCATTGCTCTTTTTTTTTATCTATACTTTCTGTGTCACCTATTGATCGTTGTTTCTCATGATGAAATTTATGTTGTATTGGCCATTTGCTTTTATCAGCGATTGTTTCTGTCATTCATACATACTCTTCGCTTTGGCGAAAACGCATTTTTATTATATTCTTATTCCTGTTCGCCTTACTTAGCAGAACTGTCGCATTTTTTAAACCATGTTGGACGATGTTTTAAGAATACAAATATGTGTTAATATATAGGCGCAGGTGTGACTACGTGGTAAGTAGTTTGCTTTACAACCACCTGGTTACCGGTTCAGTCTCGCTGCGTGGCACCGATGAGCTAAAATGTATATTAAAATTTTTTTTTAAATAATAAATTGAACTGATTAGAACTACCTGTCAAGTCATTCTCTTTCTTTTTCCAAATATATATATATATATATATATATATATATGTATTTATAAGTATATATGTACAAACATACATACATATACATATATGTGTGTGTGTGTATATGTATATATATATATATATGTGTGTTTGTGTGTGTATGTGTGTGTGTATGTATGTGTGAACATGCAAATATATATATATATATAAATATATATATATATATTCGCACAAACTTTGCTACACATATACTGATGATTCAACCGTAGTCATGCGTACATGTTGGTGCTCCCCCCACACATATATATATATACAAGTTCATTCACACACACACGCACACACACACACACACACACACACACACACACACACACACACACACCGAGCTATAGTCGCTCGGAACTAATCATTTGTTGCCAATGCACGAAAGATTGTCAAAGAGGATTAGCAAACAGAAAACCAGTTATTTCCTTGAGCGTCACTACATAGATATGCTGCGACATTTCCAGAATAACTTAATTTATGGACGCGTTTACGTTAATACACTAATATTGATGTTGCCGTCGCTGTTACTCATCTTGTCGCTGTTGTTGTTGTTGCTGTTGTCATCGTAGTTGCGCTGATGCTGATGTTGTAGTTGTCGTTGATCTTTGTGCTTCTGTTCCTGCTGTGGGTTTTGGTACTGCGATTGATGTTGTTGCTGTTGTTTGTTGTTTGCTGTTAATGAGGATCTCGATTGGCTGAGCTGAGGATGCTGGTGGTGGTGGCATTGATGGGCGTGATTTCGATAATGATGAGGATGATGATGACGATGGGGATGGTGATGATGATCGTGAAGATGATCGTGATGACAATGATGATGATGGTGATGATATCATCATCGTCATAATGATTATGATGATGAGAATGATAATGATGATCGTGATGACAATGATGATGATCATGATGATAATTTTCGTGATGAGGATGATGACAATGACGTCAACTACGACGCTGTTGCTGATGTTGGTACTGTTCACGTTAATGCTGCTTCTACTGCTGTTCCTTATGCTGCCTGCGCTGCTGTGGAACTGTTGCGGAGCTGCTGTGGCGCTACTGCTGCTCCTGATAGCGATGGCTTCGCTGATGATGACGACGACGACGACGACGACGACGACGAAGACGGTGACGATGAAATTGATGATGATGATGATGATAACGACGACGACAGCATTGACGATATCGCGAACCACGGCAATGACGATAATGCTGCTGCTGCTGATGATGGTGATGATGTTATTGGTGGAAAGAATGATAATGGATAGTATCGATGATTGTTTGATTATCGTTACTCCTTTCCGTGAGTACCATTATGAAAACATCACCAGCAGCATCTTCATCAATTTGACACAAATTATAGCAGCATTAGTTTCAATTACGACTCTTCTGCAACGGTTATCATTTACCCTCTCCCTTATAGAAGCTGGGTCTGAAATATTAGTGGAGGTGCTAGTCGATTACATCGGCTCCAGTGTTCAAATGATACTTATTTTATCGACCCCGAAAAGATAAATTGCAATGTCAGTCTGGGTGAAATTTGAACTCAGAGCATAGAGAGTTGGAAGAATTGTCGCTAAGCATTTTGTTCGATGCGCTAAAGATTCCGTATGCTGACCGCTTTGACTGTCATTCATAATAAATAATGTAGAAGTAAGCTACAGCTGTCGACTGCTGTCCATTATTGTAGATGCTTTTAAAGCTAGTGAAACACACTGAGGTTGAATAATGAGCTTCACTGCCGTCCGGAAGAAGCTATTATTTTGCTGATGTTTAGTTCTATGACATCCATGATTGAGCATACAAATCATTAATCTACCGTTGATTAAAGATTGGACGTAAGAAACACGCTTATAATATAATGGTTTCCGATTCAGGCGCAAGGCCAATGGTGAGTCTAATTTGATACCCTCGACCACAGTACTTGGCTTTTTTACTTTAATTTATTGAAAGCGAAAGGACGAAAGGCAAGGTTGAGCTCGGTGAGGTATGAACTTGGAACGTAAATAGTTGGAACAAATACGGAAAAGCATTGTCCCGAAAGTCCCACGACTTTTCCAGTTCACCGTCCTCTTGTGCAGCTGATGATGCGTTAACGCTAGTCTTGTGTTAATTACAGACCTTCACAGCTTGTTGCCTCAAATTCGGAATCAAAAATTATACATATGCACAAACATATGCATACATATATACTTACACATACGCACGCACACACACACATACACACATATGTATATATATATATGAATATAGGTATATATACATATGCGTATATATACGTATGTATATGCGAATATAAATATATATGTTTTGTGTATATGTTTCAGTGTATGAGTGTGATGTGTTCGCGTTCCTTACACTGACAGCAGAAGAACATTACATCACAAATATGTGGTCTTGTGCCAGTCTAAGAAATCGATATTAGTTTTTGGATTTCCATAACCGCTTCTGGCGAAATTGAGTAACTTTGCATTAGTTATCATAATATTTAGTTTTGGTAGTGACAGATGTTGGAGTAGGCAAAAGAAAAAAATAAAAGAATAAAAGAAGAGAAATGAAACAACAACAACTCCAGCAATAACAAATACGACTTAGTGCTTTTAATATCGGGAAGAATATCAAAAGAATTTGTCTTTTTTTTCTGTAATGGAAAACATCTTACAATATTAAAGAAAACTGAGATTACTTCTTATGGGTACAAAACTTTTATTTATTAATCCTTGTTTTGACTTTATATGTTCTTTTCGTTGTGTGTTAGTTCAGCAAAGATGGGTTGTTTTGTGTACGTAACACCAATATTATCGTGGTTAGAAGATAACGTATCTTGACTATATAAGGCCGTGATTTTTCTGTGTAATCTTATGGTAACTTGGCACAGCTATTACCGCATGGCAACTGAATGAGCCCTTGATTCCTGTGTGTAAACTTATTGTTACTTAGCACAGCTATTACTGCATAGCAACTGCATAAGTCTACGGTTTCTCTGTGTATTCTTATCGTTACTTAGTACAGCTACTACGCATGTGGTTATGAAGCCCGTATGTTACCCATACGTTTCCTGGTCTGTTCCCACCACGCAACATCAGGCACAAGCATCTTGTATTGTAGCCTATGGGTGCAGGTATATAATTGATGTAGCATGCAAATGTTTCTATAAATTCTGCGAACACTGGAGTGTGCAATGTCTCTTTTACGCATCTTAAAATAAAGAAGAGTTTTTCCAGTAATTTTATTGTCTTTATTTTTCAACAGCACGAAACGATTAAGCTTCCTTGATCTCATTGAAATGTCTGAAAAATAAATGTATTTATAGGATAAAGGCGGAGCTGTAGCTCTAACAGATAGCATAATATTGTAGGGCGGAAGGTTATCGGTTAGTCTTAATAAGGCTATCATTTTCAATCATTTTCTTTCTTTCAAAGCAGACGACCCGAACTGTGTCAGATAATATTTCACGATTTCCATCACTTCCTGTTCTCGGGGGAAACCAATCAATGAAATGTCGCACGTATAAGGATACACTTATATGGCTTAGGATATGTAAATACTTATATATGTTTGTTCACACACACACACACACATACACACACATACACACCATAAATGTTATACAGTTCTAAGTGTTAAGAAAAAACATGACAAACGAATAAACGGGTTATCTTATGAACTTCATTAGCTTACAACAGTTTCCACTATGAGATGTGGTGAACTTACAGTTGAGTGTTTGAATAACACCTTACGATTTCACCAGTCTGTAAGATGAAGGGAAATCTATTTGGGAAAATAAACTCATACGACCGTTTTCCTAGATTCTGTGCAATTTATGTTCCTCTTGAAGGTGACACTTGCTCGCCACAGGATTATTCAATTTTTCCTAGTGAGTAGAATGGAGCAGCGTGAAATGAAGAATCTTCATGAAGAACATACCCATCCTACGCTCCAGGAATCTATACCACAATCTTACAATCATGAGTGCAACAATTTAACCACTAAGCCACGTGGCTCATCTCCCACGCGCGCGCACATAAACACACACATACACGCACAGATGGATGAGGAGTAATGATGGAAATGGTGAGAAACGAAATATTTCAATATAGTAAGAAAAGGCAGGAATGGAGAGTAAAAGAATTGAAGTTGAGTATGAATGGCCAAAACCTTAAGATAGCGATAAAAATGTTTCTTGTGTAGAAGAACGACGAGAGGAAAAAAATAAGAATGATAAAGACACAGAGATAATTTGAGATCGATATCCGTTGACTCTTAGAGAAAGAAGAGTGTGAATTTAGTGAGTGATACTGCGGTAATTTGAGACTGTTGTAGTGTGAAAAGAGAGATAGATAGACAAACAGATACAGAGAGAGAGAGAGAGAGAGAGAGAGAGAGAGAGAGAGAGAGAGAGAGAGAGAGAGAGAGAGAGAGAAAGAGAGAGAGAGAAGGAGAGAAAGAGAAAGTACAACAACTGGGCAAAAAGCGTAGCAAATCGAGAGAGAGCAAACGCTGGAGGGTTAAAGGCCGGATAAAATATGAAATAAGTTAAATCTCATTAAAATTCAACTTGTTTAGCGAGGGTGATAACAGTTTGCTCGGACCGTATTTACACGTACATTCACATACACACACACACGTGTATAAATACAAATGTATATACGCGTCTATATACAAATACATCTGTGTATATATATATATATATATGTGGATACACACACACACACACACACATGCGCGCGCGCACACACACACACATGCGCGCGCGCACACACACAATCACACATGCAAGCGCACACACAACCGCACACGTACGCACACACACGGCCACCCTCTTCTACTACTACTCCACCTCCTCTTCCTCCTCCTCCTCCTCCGACTGCTTCTTCTTCTTCTTCTTCTTCTTCTTCTTCTTCTTCTTCTTCTTCTTCTTCTTCTTCTTCTTCTTCTTCTTCTTCTTCTTCTTCTTTCTCTCCTCTTTTTCCACATCCATCTCCTTTTTCTGAGCCCAATGTAGAGAAAATAACCAAAATATCATTTATA
>NC_069002.1:2783415-2786216 GCF_001194135.2 Octopus bimaculoides | reverse complement strand
TATAATGACCTTAATTCTTCTTCAGTTATCGACCGAGATACTAATATACAGTTTCATGCCTTTAATGTTAAGACTGACAACTTCGCATATGGCGGCACCCACAATATTTGCGAAGAACTAGGGCTCGAATAAACAAGACGATACAGAGTGAACGTACACAAGTACGCACAACATGGCCCATCCAACGCATTTGAAAGGATTTGATGGTAGATTCAATGCTCGTGCAGCCAGCATCTATAAGGATTTGCGTGTCAGGTATTTTCTGTTGCCATTTTATGTTTAGGATTCTTCTTAAACGCTTTTGATTAAAGCGTTCAAGCAAATCAAGGCGCTTACGATGAACTGTCCACATTTCCAAATCAAATAATGTATATAAGTCGAAACAAATCAAATAATGTATATAAGTCGAAACAAATTGTTGGCTTTATTGGTTGTTTAAATAAGTGTTTATGTTATATTATATTATATTCATAGTACATTATGTTATATTATAGCATAAATAAATTATTAAGATGCCACCGGCTGTGATGGAAACAGGAACAATGCGTTTGAGAAAGGTACTCCTTATCACCCAACCACGCCTTTGCCTTTTGTAAAAATTCCGCTAAAAATTAATCAGGATAGAAATATTTCATTTGAAAACAGGTTTTAAAGATTGCAATGGCTGTTGGAAAAACGACAGGAGAGAATGCAATTAATCTTGTAGAATTTTCAGGGGAAAAAAATTTACACATAATATAATGAAAAATATTAATGAAGCATATCGTTAGGTGACAACAAGTAATATGAAAACTGTTCGGAAAGATATAATTTTTCACTCTCCAAATAATTTTGGCGAGTTGAAGTGCAAAGTTACAGATGACATGGCATATCTTTCAACTTGCTTTACACTTGAGAATATCTAGAATAGACCAATGAATTGTTTGAAAATTGCTTGAATCACTTGGTGTAGGCCTTGTCTTGGGCTCTCAAGTCATTGATGGAGTTGTAGGGGATAGCCCTTTGAAATACAGGTACAACAGAATCAGGAAGAAGGTCTTCATGCATACAAATAGAGACACCGTGTGCCCACAGATGTAAGAAGGAGCTGACTCGATCAAAATAAGATGTAACAATCTCTAATATGCTCTTCTTTTACGACAGTCGACATTAAAATATCATGACAGGGAGAGAGATGAGGAAAGATAGAGAGAAAGAGAGTGTGTGTGTAAGAGAGAGAGAGAGAGAAAGAGGTCGTGTGTGTGCGAGAGAGATAGAGAGAGATAGACGGTGTGTGTATGTGTGTTAGAGAGATATAGAGAGAGAACGATTTTGTAAGTCGGAAAACTGTAAAAATATTTTTACTTTCTGTAGTTTTATGTACAAACAGAACAAAGGAAATTGAGACTAGCAACACTTCTCGAACCACAAAAATATCTCATTTATTTACTTACATAGATAAAAGGCAATAAAATCATGAAACATAAAACTATGTCCAATTCCTTCATATCAATCTTCATTCATATCGATTATGATTTTTCTTTGTTTCTACAGTAAGATATTTCGCAAAATTAAAATGTTATTATTTTTTATAGCCGAAAGCTCCAACATGTGTGTATAGTTTAGAATCGCAGTTTTGTTGTCACATATATAACCTGCATTAATCGCGCTAAATCCATGACTTGCTCTCTTTCTTTCTTACTTTCTTTCTATTTATCTTTCTTTCTATCTATCTTTCTTTCTTTCTCTTTGTCACCCTCACCATATGTATTGATCTGGGTGCATATCCCAATGTTGAATAAAGATCTTTACGATACACACCATGTCTTGGGTATAAATTCGAAATGGAGCCCATCAATTTTAGGTTCATCCGCCTCAGATTCCTTCTCAAGAACAATATTGAAAGAGAAAATACAGTGTGTCAGTGAGGGAGAAAGAGAGAGTAGGAGAGATGAGAGAGAGGGGACGAGTGAGAGAGAGGGGACGAGTGAGAGAGAAGTGAGGAGAGAAAGAGGGTGGGAGGAGAAAGAGAGAGATGGAGTCAGAAACAAGATTCGTCCCTTATTTTGTGATGTCAATTTATTCCCAGCTCCTCTATCATGAAAAGCAATGCCCACGTGAATCTGAATTACATTTGATTTCCAATCATTGTTCTAATACGTATGAAATAGCAGTTTTCTTTAATCTGCGTGTGATTGAAGATTATCCTGTGTTAATTAGACTTTAGATGTTATGGAAATCCTACGGATTGCCCAGATAGAAATCTGAACCAGAAGTTGTTTTCCACTAAAGGTTCCGACAAGGTTGCACCCATTTCCCTCCCCCCGACCAGCTTCTATGCTCTCATCCACTATCTAGTTTCCGTCAAAACGTGTGTTGGTATAAATCGATGGAAAATAGCATTTGCTTAATGCGTCATATAGCGGGATTAAACAGGGTAAGTCGCGGTTTTAAACCAAGCATCTTATTAGCACCTCTGTGCCTATATGTGTATGCGTGTCTGTTTGATACACTGGTTTATGTTAGGGGAATGGACGTGCTAACACACACAAAGCGTGCGCGCGAACACGAGTAATAGGAACACACACATATATATATATATTCTTTTTTTTATTTTTACATGTTTCAGTCATTTGACTGCGGCCATAACCCTCCGCAAAAATCCCAAATTTTATTTAATTTGATTTTTGGGAAGGACTGTTTTAACGGAGTCGCCTCTTGTCCCACGCTCGAAACGCGGAATAGGTAAAAACAAGGAAGAACTGATGAAGGGGATTGTTCTTTATGTTGCCTGTTTCGTTTACTATTTGTTTCTTTCGTTG
>NC_069002.1:2779717-2782282 GCF_001194135.2 Octopus bimaculoides | reverse complement strand
GCACGGCTTCTTACAAGCATACAAGATATATATATATATATATATATATATATATATATATATATATACATATTCTCTTATAAACGTTTAAGTAAGAATATAACATCATAAAGTAAATCTATAAACGGAGAAGAAATATTGTTCTTCGTCCATCATCACATTGATCTCCACCAGCGTCATCACCATCAGCGTCATCACCACCGCAATCACCATCCTCATCAGCACTATCAGAATTACCACTACCAAAACTATACCCCCCCATCATCATCATCAACATGATAGTCAATGTCACGTTTGTCTAGTGCACACCCCTTCCAATCTCATCATAATCATAATCTCGCTTTTGCTTATATCTATACTCATAACTTGTCTTTTTCTTTTCTACATCATTTCCACTTTACGCTAAATTGTTCCCCTTTGGCGTTGACATTTTCACCATCGCCACAAACTCCATCCCATCTTACCTCCAATATCATTATGCCTCTCAACACAAACACTTCTCCACCTCCGTCACCACAACTACTCAGTTTAATTTATTAATTATAACAATTTCTACGGTTATATCGAAATTACTTCTGATTATACTAACGATTTTAATTGCAACAGAACAATTACATCGAATTAATCTGGTAATTTTTTTATGTAACAGCAAATGAAGAAGCTAATTTTTGGTCTTTGAGTTCTCACGAAGGAATAACCAAAAATCTACAGTAAATCACCTTAAAGTCTTTGATCTTTTACCGTATAACCTTTTCAGTCACTGGAGTGCGGCCAAACTGGGGCACCCACTTGAAGGGATTAGTCGAAAAACCTTGAACCAACTGGTTATTCTTATAACGTCTAGTGCTTAGTTTGCTGGTTTCTTTTGCCAAGTTGCTAAGTTACGCAGAAGTAAATTGAGGAGATTTTAATGCCTGTGTTGGATCAGATTACCTTTCATGGCCAAATATTCTCGGTAAGAACTGTCTTAGCAAAATGAATTCATATGGGCTTCTTCTGCTATCTTTGGACTTTCTATCACCAATACACTTTTGCGATGGTCCAATAAAAACCAAAATAACTGTGTATCACCCTAGACCAGATCACGTTCACCTGATTGATTATATGGTTGTCCGAAACTGAGATAGAAATGATGTTGAATGAACCGTTACTTTCGATAAGGCAGAATGCTGCCTACGCCATGCTACGGCTTGTAGTTAGATAAAAATGAAACCAAAGCTGGCTATAAAACAAAATCTTAAAATAATTATGTGGATGTCTGATATTTCACAGGGCAGAGTAGATAACAACAAAGATACTCTCGCTTAAACATTTGATGAAAAATTGCATAATGTTAGAATCACGGAAAATGTAGAAGAACTATGGGGTCAAAATTGAGATAGTATTTATCGGTCATCCAGAGAAGTTCTTGGATTTTGATGCTGTAAAAACAAAGATTGGTTTGAGGAAAATGATGAGGTTATAAATAAACAGCTTCAAGAAATATACAGACTTCATAAATTATGGATTGCAGATAAGAACACTGCTACAAAGAGGAAAAAGCTTTACAGGTCTTCCAAAAATTCTGTTCAAACTAAACTCCAAATAAATGAAGCAGTGTGTATGTGTGTATGTGTGTAACTGGCATCCAAGCTAGCTTCATCTACCAAATTCGTTCGCAAGGCATGTTCGGAATTATTCTCGTACGCAACAAAATCAGACTTCCAACCACCGAATACAGGTCATCTCGTATTTAATCCATTTACATTTCAGATATATAATCTTTTGCCATTCTTCAATGGTTCTATAATTATTGAGCCTAAAATGCAAAGGATACTGTCTAATGATAGAATCATGACCACAGCAACAAAGTCAGAAAGGCAGTGTGGGACAGACCACGAAAGACCGTGTCACGTTTCTGTCCATTCCTTCTTCAATGGTTTTCTAATTATTGACCCGAAAAGGCGAAGGATACAAAAAACTAAATGGAGGGCAGAAAGATTTTACAATCAACATAGCACAGAACTGGAGCAAAAACCGCAAGGCGTTCTGAAGAATGCACTAACAACTCTACCAAATATCCGCATTGTATTATATAATAAATTCCATTACATTATATGATATAGTTTGGCATTATATTGTATGATATCATATTACATTTTATTTATATATTATGAAATATTATATCATGATAACAAGAGATACCAAACATTCCATAATATTTGTTAAACTGTCATAATTACAATATATCTGCGTATATGTATATGTATATTTATATATATATATATATGTATATATATGTATACACACACACACACGCATATATATATACATATATATACATATATGTATATATATATGCATATTTATATATACATATATACATATATATATGTATCTATATATCTATGTATACATATATATATACATATGTATATATATATATATGTGTGTATGTATATACATACATACGTATATATGTATATGTATATATGTATATGCATATGTATATATGTATATATAAATATATATATACATATATACATGTGTATATATATATATATATATATATATATATATATATAT
>NC_069002.1:2774235-2779097 GCF_001194135.2 Octopus bimaculoides | reverse complement strand
TATATATATATATATATATATATATATATATATATATATATATATATGTTAGTGATGTATAGTTTATTAGTATTCTAATAGATTTTATTGGCGTGTTGTATGGTACATCAATACAAATTTATGACTAGTTACTGGCCAGTAGTTTAATATACCGTCGTACTAAATACGAATTATTATATTGTAACTGTTTACAGCAAGAAGGTGTAAAAGAGTATCCAAAATAGCTGCTGCTGCTGATGCAACAACAACAACAACAACAACAGCAACAACTACTACTGTTGCTACTGCTGCTGCCGCCGCTGCTGCTGCTGCTACTTGCACACATCTTCGTTGAAAGATGTGTCGAATCAGATTTGGCTTGGAGCTGGAAGGGAACATCTCCGCTGCTGCAATGGCTACGGTGGTTACTGTTGGTAATGCTACTGCTGTTGCTGCTGCTGCTGCTGTTGCTGCTGCTGCTGCTACTACTACTACTACTACTACTACTACTACTACTACTACTACTACTACTACTGCTACTACTACTACTACTACTACTACTACTACTACTACAACCACCACTGTTGCTGTTGCTGTTGCTGCTGTTGCCTGTTACTACTGCCGCTGTGGCTGTTGCTGCCAACGTTCCTGCGGCTCCAGCTAGTAGAAGAGCTTCTCTTCGTTCGACCTGCCAAATATTTTGCCAAATTCCTGTCAAAATACTGCCTATTGTCTTAGAATACAAAATGGAAAGTTACATTGAGTAATGCTATCTTAGATACACTATCCTTATAAAAAAAAACAAACGAAAACATAAAAACAAAAATGGTCAACTATTCACTGTTGTAATGACTTTGATTATAGACTTGTTAAAGCAAAGCTGATCTGAGATAAAACAACAGCAACAACAGCTGCATATTGCAGCAACAGTGTTGTTAAGAATGAAAAATGCAGAACAACCCAAAAGTAACAATAAATAGATTAATCACGATTACAGTAGGCGCAGGCGTGGCTGTGTGGTAAGGTGTGTCTTTCCCAAGCATATGAATTCGGTTTCAGTCCCACAGCGTGGCAACTTGACCCAGTATCTTCTAGTATACTAAACATTATCCTCACACGTTTGTCTCTCCCCCCCTCTCTCTCTCTTTCCCACCATGTTTTCTCTCACATCCCTTTCTGTCGAAGGGATGCGAAGCTGATCCTTGCTCAGTGATAACGGGTGTGTGAATGAGGTGATACCACTTGCAGGAAATAGCTTAAGATTTCCTTCAAATGAAACTCTACTCTCTAATGCAATGCGCATTACGTCATGTGACGGATGGGTGTAAAGTCATGGGTGTAAAGCCTTAGTAATGTACCTGGTGATGACTAAAATACAACATATACATAATCATTGATAGCGATGTTGCTAAAACGACCAACGCTGCCAAATGTACTATCACTAAATGTACTAAACAAAAGCAATTCATTTGCACATAAATTTGAAGTACAACATCTTATATGGACCCCTAAAAGCCATATGGAGCCCGGTTGAGAAACATTGTATTATATGGTGGATACTGGAAAGCAGCCAAACAAATAGCAGTTGGACGAAGCAGAGAAAAAAGCCAGTACATAGTAACTCGACCTTCTGGAGAAAGTAGCCAAGTCTCCTCTAAATCGTATCTTATCGTTGTATAAAAGGGGAAACGCTTTGTGAAATGTACTTCTAGATACATAAAGTTTGAGAATATAATACAAAAAACAAACAAACAAACAAAAAAATGAATGGCACGATTAAAACGTTATTGATAAGAACTGATAGGGACTCAATAATACCAATTGGGAATCGGACAATAGTTTTACCTGCAGGCAGTAAGTAAATGTAAATGTAAAAGTACGAGTAAAAGTAAAAGTAAAAGTCTTGGTAAATACGTCCTTAATAAAGTAGATATTAAAAGCAGCAAATATCCATTCATCTCAAGTGGAAATGTTCAGCCATATTCCATTCGTTTTATGGTTTTGTCAGGCGAAGAATGCCTGCAGCTATATCGTTTAACATGGCTTCAGTATCAAGTAAAGTTAGAAAGAAGTATTACGATTCAATTATTGCTGCAAAAGGAAATAGCAATGCGATATCGAATTTTCCTTGTGAGAGAAAGCATAAGTAAATCCTGACAACAGAGTAGATTATGATGCCTAAGTCAACGGGATGTGCGTGCTATTAAATGTCGTAAAGTTTTAATTATTCCTAAGTAAATATCAAACCACTGCTTGATCAAAGATTCAGCATGTCATTGCTGACATTAGTTTGTGGATTACCTGCGAAGTCTATCGGGACACGTCGACCGATAATGGAGCTTTGCGGGCATGGGATGTTAAGCGGCCGTTAAAATATAGACTGAATTTGAATTCACAACGCTATGCGCGACAGTACAGAAACCACATGACATTCCGTTTGACGCTCTGCAATCTCCATCCATATTGTATTTTATTTATCAATCTAGAAAGATGGAAGACAAATTTGATTCCTGTGACACGAGATCTCAGAACATAGAGAGCCTGTACAAGAACCGCAAGAGATTCGATTCGACAAAATAACGACGTCGACAAATCACTACAATATATTAAGACTACTCCACCAATAACATGTTGAGTCCATTCAACAGATGATGAGGAAAAAAGCGAAAGAAAGGTGTTGAATGAATCAGTCCCACTAGTAAAATCACTTATCCAAATGCTTGCTACAGTGTATACTTGACGAATATAAAGACACCGGATGACAACGCAGTGGTGTTAAGT
The DNA here is from genome assembly GCF_001194135.2 of Octopus bimaculoides. Taxonomy (NCBI): domain Eukaryota; kingdom Metazoa; phylum Mollusca; class Cephalopoda; order Octopoda; family Octopodidae; genus Octopus; species Octopus bimaculoides. The sequence goes on along the minus strand of NC_069002.1, from coordinate 2,776,337 downwards.
GGACGCACAATTTGCACCTCTAAATTACAAACGGGTATTAGATAAATCTGATTCTAAGGGGAGAACACACTTGCATTTGATTGAGTGACGCAATAAAAAAAAGCATTTAAAAGGAAAAAACAAAGGTTCTTACGTAGCGAACATCTTCACCAGACGAACGGCATAATCGTGACCAAATTCCTTGACTGTAAATAACTAAACAAAACACAACCCCACAATATAACGATGTAGTCAGTATAAAATTTCCTTATTCAATTTAGGAATCAGTTTTTGGTTAACGTTTCCTTCAACTCTATTCTGTTGGAATATTCAGAATCACTATGGCGAATCAATAAACCAAATTGCGTCATGTCGAAAGAAATTATTATTATTATTTGTTGGGGTTTTTTTGTTTGGCTATTTTTTTTTTATTTAAGTTGAAGTGAATAACAAAACTGTCGTTCTTTATTATTTTTCTTTTCCTTTCCGCCTTTCTGTCTTTCTGTCTTCTGTCTTCTGTCTAGTGGATAATGGCCCACCGTTCCGACAGGAAAAGTAACGTTATGGTTATTTCCTGAATAAATAATGCGCACGCAAACATACACGCTCACACTTGTGTAAGCACACGTACACGCACATGCACACGCACACGCACGCACACGCAAATACACATATACGTAGATAAAGAAACACAAAGACATAACCGACTACAGACACAAAACAAATATATTTCTGTATTTTTGAGTACACGCACACACACACACACACACACACACACACACACACACACACACACACACACACACATTATTACCTGAGTGTGTCTCTGTGAGGGTATGTGTTTATACACACACATATCTATGCATATATATATATATACATACATATATATATATATATATATATATATATATGTGTGTGTGTATATATAAATATATGTATATATGCGAATAATACATATTTATAAGTGTTATATATATATATATATATATATATATATACATATGTTTGTAAGTTTATATGTATACGTAATGTATAATTATAAAACAAACACATAATTGCATATAAAGGAAAGAAATTGAGAAAAAAATATTTATTATATATACATACACGCACACACACTCACATATATATATATATACTTACATACATACATATGGCAATGTATAGTTAAGTACCTAACAGAGAAAATGGGCTCATACAAACAGTTTAGTTTGGTACATATCAATCTAGCGGACCTAATTAACTTACCGCACAGACAAACCGGTCCACAAACACAAAGATGCCAACGCATCCGTATTTATAAACACAGAGAAGACTGTACACAACCACATGCACCGTGGTACACCCACGAATACACAGACATACACGTACTTTAAGAAAAAGAGAAAGAAATACAACACGAAGTGATACATGTGTAATTGTATTTTTATGTGCAACTATTATAGATGCATATACATGTGTATGTATTTGTGAATGTATAAATACAGGCATCTATGTATGCATGCATATACGACTCTTATAACTGGGTATTAACGTATAGGAGTGCAGATATATATGCAATATGCATACACAAAAATATGTATGTATATATGTTTATTTGTGTGCATGTATATATATAAATATACATATACATATAGGCACAAGTATATACACATATATGTATATATGCACGCAAACATATATGTATGTATATATACATATCAGGTATAAAGATACACATACATACATATATAGATAGATAGGTCGGTAGATAGATACACATAAATAGATAGATAAATTGATAATTAGATAAATATATAAACAAATTGATAGCTAGCTAGCTAGCTAGATAGATATATAAATAGATAGATATACGGATATACATATATAGAAAGCGACACACATAAAAAGACATATATGCATGTGTATACTTGTAAACATAACATAAGGGAAGAAAAATTAAAGTAGAACGACATAAAGCACCAGAGAGAGAGAGAGAGAGAGAGAGAAAGAGAGAGAGGGGGGAGAGAGACAGAGAGAGAGAGGGACAGAGAGAGAGAGAGGGGGAAAGGGGGAGAGAGAGATGGCGATAGAGAGGGATAGAGAGAGATAGAGAGGGATAGAGAGAGAGATAGAGAGAG
>NC_069002.1:2773048-2773401 GCF_001194135.2 Octopus bimaculoides | reverse complement strand
TATATATATACTCATTTATATGTATATATACATGTATTCATATATAAGAATATATATAAATATATACACTCTCTCTTGCAAACACTTACACGCACGCGCACACGCAGACACATGGATGGTTGGGTGTTTGTCTGTATATGTGTAACACCATCTCAGCGCAACTTTTCGTGAATGCATAAATTAACGTTTATCTAAGTTTGAACATATACATACACACACACACACACACACACACACACACACACACACATATATATATATATCTGTGTGTGTGTGTGTGTGTGTGTGTATTTATATATATGTATGTATATATATATATACATACATACGTACACACATTTAGATATATACAC
>NC_069002.1:2771231-2771822 GCF_001194135.2 Octopus bimaculoides | reverse complement strand
AGAGAGAGAGAGAGAGAGAGAGAGAGATTGTATTCCAAGAGATAATCTCCCTCGCTTAAATACGTATATACACATACACCCGTACATATATACACATACATACATATATAAACCTACATATGAACACATGCATACATGCGTACACACGCGAGCACACATACATATTAGCTTACTTTTTTCCATAGACTTTGACTTTTCAGTTTGACAATTTACAGTCCTGTTCCCGGTTTTCATTTGCAGGTGTATACCTTCTTTTAAATACCCCCGGAGGCAATCCTTGCCTTTCTACATTTGATAAGTTTCTTTTTTCCTTAAACTGTATTGTCACAGTTGCGCATGTCACCGAAAGTTGGCCATTTGGACAATATTGCTAAATTTACAGTTGTTTCAAAGATTGCCAAACATATGGGTCATGTTATTGAATATGAATTCCATAAGCTAAGTATACCGTTATCAGAGAGATACAGAGAGAAAGAGAGAAAGGGAGAAAGAGAGGGGGAGGTACAACATATGAAGATTATCCTCAATCAAGGATACTAGTAATTTTCATTTTGTCGAGAAATAAAGAAATATATATATATATATATATAT
>NC_069002.1:2765356-2771139 GCF_001194135.2 Octopus bimaculoides | reverse complement strand
CAACTGTACATGCATTGATGCAGCCAACCAACCAACCAGCCACTCCTAATACCCTCCCTCGTTCCCTCACTCCCTCTCTCATACATCTAATTAATCACTCATTGTACTACCCTTTTAATCACACACTCTCTTATGAAGTTAGCTGCTTTCACTTCACTACGGAAATGACCGAATTACCGCGGAGTTTCCGGAAATCCACGAAAAACTGCCATTGGACTGAAATGAACTTTATTATAGTTTTCAAGTACATTGTCTTGGTAATTTGCCATGCGACAAACACCACATGCATCTCTCCCTCTTCCCCCTCATGCCTCATATCACACTGTTCGTCTACGACTTTCTGTCAGTCTGTCTGTTTCTTAAGATCTTTTTCTCTCTATCCTTGTCTAGCTAATTAGAGGCTCTCGCACTCTCCCTCTCTCCGTCTCTATGTCGTCTTTCCACGTCTTTCCTCATCTGCTGTCCTTTACGCCTCTCTCTAACATCTATCACTGTTTCACCTCAGTTTCTCGGTATTTCTCTTCTCTACTCTTTTCTCTTTCTCCCCCCCCCAACACAAACATGCCCACACACACACATATATATATATATATATATATATATATATATATATATATATGTATGTATATATATATGTATATATATATTGTTCTTCGTTTTCCCCCCTCCCTATGTTAATCTTTATTTTTCAAACTCTATGCAATCTTTCTCTCTCTCTCTTCACCGTGCTCTCTGCATCTGTGTGTGTGAGTTTATGGTTACAAGTCTCTGTGTGATCTTGCTGATTGATGTATGATCGCCTCTTCTTTTCTCTCGTTTTCACTCTTTTGCACTGCCCCCCCCCTCTCTGTCTCTGTCTCTGTCTCTCCTTCTCTGTCTAAACACTTGCTCTTGGATAACTCGTTTTGGAACGTTTCAACGTTCCTTATTCCCTCAGTCAATACACGTCACTGATGCAGGAAATTAACTAACGCAACATCGACAGCAGATGCAACAACAGCAACAACAACAACAGCAACTGCCATAACAAAGTACAACACCAACAACAGTGGCAACAACAGTGACTGTAACAACAATAATACCAGCAGCAACAACATGAAACTAACAACAACAAAAATCATCATCAAATGTAACAAATGCGACGACAACAATAACAGCAACAGCGACAAATAAATACTACGACAGATATAATACAGACGTCTACAGCCACAAACGGCTACACAAAGGACGGTGACGAGAACTATAGTAACAACAACGGTAAAGACGACGAAACCAGAAATCCAGAAAGAAAATAGAAACAACGATCCCAGCATTTTCACAAAGAGAGCAGCAAAAGCTACCATAACCAGCGGTATGAACAAGTATAGCACAAACAACCGCAACAACATCAACTTCATAATCATCGTCCTAAGATGAATTGTTAGGTACATGCTCGAGCTTGTGATATTTGAGACCTCCAGCGCTTTTGGTCGCCGGACTATATCCTTGCTCGCCGCTATCGGGTTAGAGATGGCTATCCTCAAGTGCAAGCCCCGTAAGTCAGAGTGGCTGTTCCAGCGCATCTACCCCGTCGTCCTCCGAGTCAATGCCATTTCCATGAGACATTCTCACTTACAGGAAATTGTACATACCTCGCGTTAATGTATAGTTACTCCACACACACACACACACACACATGATGGAGTCTATCTAAAGCCCACTGAGGTGGGCTTTAGAGAAGAGTAAAACATTGTATGGCATTTTAGCTAGTGCTTTATTAACTCTGCCAATTTCCTTTCCCCGAAATTGTTTACGCAGTATTACACACACACACACACACACACACACACACACACACACACACACACACACACACACACACACACACACACACACACACACACACACACACACACACACACACACACACACACACACACACACACACACACAAAGACGGACACTTTTAACTCTCTTTCTCTATATATCTAGATGTGTATAGGTATATATACATATAATAGATATAAATAGCTATATATATATATACAAACATACGTGTGTGTGCATATATATATATATATACCATACATATATATACCATACATATATATATATGTATGTATGTATACATATATATATTTGTCTATTTATGTATATATACGTCATGCACACGTATATGTATACACACATAACTACACACACACGCATATATATACTTGTGTGTGTATAAGTGTGTGTGTGTTCGTATAGACATTGACACAAGTACATCCACACACGATGATATTGTATGCCATAGTGATAACAGGTCAGTTTCCAGTTATATTTCTTCACCTTTATAATTATAATTACATTTTCACAGTAGCGATACCTTAATTATATCTTTCAACTTATTCAGTGGCATTTTCTTTAATGCAACATTATTACATTAAACATCATTTAACGCCGTCTTAAAAGTTTGAAATATAAAAAAAAAAAGACGATTATTATCGCTTGTTTTTGGTTATATACACTCTGTTGTAAATGAGAATCGTCTATACCAGCTGTGTACGGATCTATCTATCTATCTATCTATCTATCTATCTATCTATCTATCTTTCTGTCTCTCCCTTTTACATTCTTGGTGTGTGGGTGTTTATGTCTGTCCACCTGTCTAAATATCTGTCTGACTACCAATCAACCTATCAATCAATCAGTCAATCTAATTAGCAATATATCTAATTGACTGACTATCTGTCACTCTGTTCTTCTTTCTTCCTCTCTCCTCCTCCCTCTCTCTCTCTCTCTCTCTCTCTCTCTCTCTTTCTATCTCTCTCTTTCTCTCTTCCTATCTTAGTAGGTGTTTGCGTGTGTTTGTGAGTGTTAAGGAACATAAAGACAAATTCACACACATTCACAGAGAAAGAAGCAAAGGGATTTGAGCATTTCCTTCCGAAATTCCTATGTTCGTGTCTTTCTCTCTCTCTCTCTCTCTCTCTCTCTCTCTCTCTCTCTCTCTCTCTCTCTCTCTCTCTCTCTCTATCTATCTATCTATCTATCTCTCTATCTATCTCTCTATCTATCTATATAATGTATATATATATATATAATCATGTTGAACCGTAATTCCTACACATGTGTTCTGTTCATATGTTTTCGTTCTCTCTCCATTTTTTCTTTTTCCTCTCAACAGTTTCTGTCAAAGAGCGTTGGCTCGAAGCGTCAAGGACATTTCTATTCTTGCCGAACGTCAAAATGAGTGAAAAATGTACGTATGTGTGTGTGTAAGTGTGTGCGTGTTTGCGTGTGTGCGTGTCTGTGTATATGTGTGTGTGTGTGGTTCTATGTGTGTGGGTGTGTGGGTGTGTGGTTGTATGTCTGCGTGGGTGTGTGTGTGTTTACTTGGCACTTTACTATTTACAGCAAGGCGCGATAACAAGCGTCTCTGAATCAATCATTGTCTTTATAATTATTATAATAGGCTCAGTTGTGGCTGTGTGGTAATTATAGTTCTGCTTTCTAATTCTGGTTTCTGTCCTTCTTCCTGGCACTTGTTGCAAGAGTCTTCTACTATAACCAAGAGACCACCAATTCCTTGTGAGTGGAGTTGGTAGACGGAGACTGAAATAAGTCCGTCATATATATGTTCGTGTGTGTCTGTGTGTACGTCTGTGCGTACGTGCGCGTGTGTGTATGTGCTTTCCAGTATGTATTTGTCCCACACCATCTACTGACAACCGATGTTGGTGCGTTTACCTCCCCGTAACATAGTGCGGCCAGAAAAGGACAGATAGAATAAAATAAGTATCAGGCTTTAAGAAATTGTACAGGATTTGATTTATTCGATTAGAATTCCCCAAGACGGTTCCCCAAGACGGTTCTCCAAGACGGTGCCTCAGCATGGCCGTAGTCTTATGACTGCAGCAAGTTAAAGATAAAAGGATATAAAGAAGCTATGTATTATTTTCATTGAAACGCTGTAATTCGTAAACACGATTATCACACATCGTCTTATATTATTTTTACATTATCAATCCTAGGCCTCTTCACTAAATGTTTGGTCTTAGGCGGTAACAACGTATGATAATTACTCTAAGACCTTCGATAAATTTATGCTGGGACGCTTAAAATAAAACTAAAGTAAAATGAAGAAGAAATAAATGATTTGTTAGTATATAACCGCATTGCCAATGAGGAGAACAACACTGTTGGAACCAACCAATTAACTGTTATACAACCAATTAAAATTGTTTGAAAAATATCCTGTTGCTATCGCCTGCGGGATATTTATATACGAGAATGCTACCATCGAACAACAATATCAAGATCAAGATAGTGTCGGATATTTTTGAAAGTTGAAAGTTTCCAGACAAATTTAGTAGGAAGATTACACTGAAATAAATCCTCGAGGGTTGTTTATTTTAATCTAATAAGAGAGATATAGAACGTGAAAATTATAAGAAGATTTGGAAAGTACTCCCACATCCAGACATTTATAAACACGCAAAAACTCAAAGGTAGACACAAAGACAAAAGCAGTCACGTACAAAAGTATGTACACACACACGCACGCGCGCACATACACACATATGTGTGCATGTGGGTATTGCAAGACCGCTAAAGTAAGTACCACGTTTAAAAAGATAATTACTGGTGTTGATACATTCGACTAAAATTCTTCAAGGCGGAGCTGCAACATGGCCGTCGGTTTAAGGACTGAGTCAAATTAAAGATAAAAAAATTAAATGAAATCGAAGCTGTGTCTCTCAAATCACGTCGTTGGTAAGGCTAAGGCGCATTATCTCGTGCAGTCCTAAATAACCATAAAAAACGTATTAAACACTATTGGAACGTCTGTGAATAATAGGGCTCGCGTTTAGCTATCAAACGACAGGAAACAGAAGAGCATTTGCATGTGATGGGAAATGGGTAAAGGTAACGGCTGATATATGATTCGATCTGTATACATAATGAATCAAAGGAATTATGTCAGTTCATAGAAAATTTATTACGTTCAAACATACAGCATTTTCACATCTAACTTCAGGTAAATTGCATTTAGGAGAATAATGAAACTATATTTAATGTACACGGCTTTGAGTAGCTATAACATAGTCGCATACGGGATTCCTGTGGCTGTCGAATTTGTTGTCGCTGTTGATGTTGTTAAGCCTCAGGTGAGATTTATTGAGCAATTCTTAGATCAAAGACCTACCATCCATCATGTTCAAATAACAGTGTAACAGGTACAATAATATAAAAAGTGTTTATGGCAGTAAGTTTCGATTTCAGAGTTGTTGTCTGTTATTTCTCGCAGATCGATCGATCATGTAAAGCTCCTTCTGCGTCTCTTCACCTATACAGTATATTATGTTAAATGATAACACCGTTTCTGCCAAAGAGCAACGAAATCCCCCACCCCATGGATCCTGCAATATATCTCGAGAAGTTTGTAGCTTACTTCCCCTTCCATACCTAATTTATTTTAATATGTTGTACTTCTCTTACAGCCTCATCTTCGCTCCTATTCTTTTTCTGCCCTTTTTAATTATTACACTGCAACTATTATTAATTGTTTATTATATGTAATAGCACACCTAACCAATTAGGCATTCTGGAGAATCCTGGAGGCACACCCATCATCCAAACTTTATCTTCCCATGCCTACAGAACACTGTTGCTTACCAACCACATGGTTCCGGCTGCAGTCCCACTGCGTGGCATCTTGGGTAAGTGTCTTCTACTATAACCTCGGGCCGACCAAAGCGTTGAGTCGATTTGGTAGACGGAAACTGAAAGAAGCCCTTCGTATATATATATATATATAT
>NC_069002.1:2762128-2764913 GCF_001194135.2 Octopus bimaculoides | reverse complement strand
ATATATATATATATATATATATAAATATGGATACATTTACGTAAGGCGATTCATACATATAAACATATATCAACAAGGTAAAATATTCTTAAATTATAATTATATCGATTCTATTTCCTCATGTAGCTAAGAAGGGTAATTACCTAATTGTAATGAGTAGTTACATAAAGAAGTTACGTAACTGGTAATAAAGTGTAGCTAACCTGGAGCCTTCACGTGGAGAAGGTGTATCAGAAACCCATATAATGTCCATGAACTCACTTTCAGCCTAAAGAATTCCATTTCGTCTAATGCTGTTTTAGTGTTGCTGTTTTGTAATTACTCCAGCTGTGCATTTATTGATATCGTATTCGCCTTTACATTCATTATGCAAGAATATTCACGTTATTAACTTCTGTTCTTTTAAATTCAAGCAGAAGGAGAAAGTGCTGCGTTCGTTTATGTGCTGAGAAATTACTGACACATTATAAACAAATCGGGGAAAATCAGACTATTGGCAAAGCAGCCAAATTACATTCAACAAAGATTTATGAAGAAAATATTTCAAAATTTTTTCAAATAAATCGATAAATGAAAACAAAAAGCCTTACTAGTAAAATTAGCGCTGGTATGGCTGTTGGTTAAGAAGTTCGAGCCAGAAGAATGGTTGTAGGTTGAAACCCACAGCAAACAGGAAAAATAGCAGCATACCGACGAATTTCTTGTGAGTGAATCTATATAACAGACAGAAGCCATGCGGAAGTAAAAGATACCGGTGGATTAGCAGAATCATTTGAGCGTTCAAAAATTCGCGGGTAGAATTAGGGTCACACAGAATGTCACAAGGCTGTGCCATTTGGAGTACAGGTACACCCTTCATTCAATTGTTTCATATTCTGAGCATTTCCTTCATCGTGTCTCACGGATAACGCGCCGATGGCTGCGAAAAATAGAGAAAATGCTATGCAGGGGAACGAAAGCTGGTACTTCATCGTTTCATGCTAACTTCTTCACAATTCTCTCACACTGCTTTTCTGATAATAGAATCTATTACCTGATACTGGTTTTAAATGTTGGCACAAGGCCACTCACAAGGCCTTGGTTAGTCCCAGGCTATTATACATAGAAGGAACTTGCTCAAAGTGCAACGCGATGGAACTGAAACCAGAAGCAGTCACTCCTCGTAATAACAATATCTTTGAGGATGGAATAAAAACAATTTTCCCTCCATACATTTAACTGTTTTAGTTTTCTTTTTATTTAATTCATTAAATACTCTGAACTTGTGTTTCTCTTCATATTATTAGGAGGTTATCCAATAATATTATTTTTGAGAATATTAGGGAAATTCTGTATTATTTATGTTATGTTTGTTATATATTGATATTTTCTTTAATTCCCCAAACAAAATCCTCGCTATTCTAGACAATGTATGTTTTGATTTGAATATCTACTTAGGTTTTTTTTTTTCCATTAAAGGTTTTATTTATATTTCTACAAAATATTTAAAAAATTATTTTAATCAATTTTAAGTTTGTATATTTTTTTCCCTTGATTGATATCACTCAGATTTTAATTTGGTTTTCATATAGAGTATAATGATTTGCTTGCTAAATTTTATTCATTTATTTATAAGTTTCAAACTGTGTTAGGGATACTTAATTTTGTTTTGGCAATGCAGACTTTAATCTAAAACTCTACCAGAAAATTCTTGCGATAGTGAAATAAATTATTATTAATCATTTTGTTTTCTATGTTATTCTTTTCATCTTAATGCATTCGACGAATTGGTAAAGCTTCACTGTAAACGTTACCTTCGTGTTTCCGCTCCCACCCGTCAATGTAACCAAAAAGCATAATAGACAGAGAGGGGCAAAAGCGAGAGGAGTTGAGTTTATTAAGGCGATTAAAGGTGGAGATAAATAGATAAACAGCCTACGTTACGTGGTTATTGGAATTTACGCTTTTAATTCAAAGCTTCGTCTTTATGTGTATGTGCATGTGTGTGTGTGTGTGAGAGAGAGAGAGAGAGAGAGAGTATGTGAATCTGACATAGATACACGCTCATAAACACACACACAGGCACCACCGACTTACCTGCTGCAACGAAATTACTGGCCTCGTACCAAAATTTGAAACCAATATGCTAATCGCCGTTAGAAAGCTGGCAGAATCATTAGAAAGCTGGCAGAATCATTAGAAAGCTGGAAAAATGCTTAGCACCATTTCGTCAATCTTCACGTTCTGCGTTCAAGTTTTGTCGAGGTCGACTTTACCTTTCATCATTTCTGGGCCGATAAAATAAGAACCAGTTGAACGCTGTGGGTGTCAATGTAATCGAATTATCCCCTCCTCGAAAATTGCTGGTCTTTTGACAAAATCTGAGACAAATATGTAAGCGCTGTTAAAAATGGCAAGCTGGCGGAATAGTTAGCGGAATAGTTAGCGGAATAGTTAGCGGAATAGTTAGCTGGCGGAATAGTTAGCACGCCGGGAAAAATACTTAGCAGCGTTACGTTCCGAGTTCGAATTCCGTTGTGTGGTAGACTTTCCGTTTCATCCTTTGGGGTCGATAAAATAAGTACCAGTTGAGCACTGGTGATGCTGGTGGGGTGGATGTAATCGACTGACCTCCTCCCAAATTGCTGGCCTTGTGTGACATCTGGAAATCAATATTCTCAATGTTGTTGTATTAGGTTTTTCGGAGACCAACACTTCGTTTTTTTATAACTCATCCCATAATTACTGTCATTAACTCCATATCTCCTCCACCTGCTCTGCAATCTCCTCCATCACCCCCTCCTCC
>NC_069002.1:2761021-2761883 GCF_001194135.2 Octopus bimaculoides | reverse complement strand
CTCTCTCTCTCTCTCTCTCTCTCTCATTCTTTTTCACTGTTGCATTCTTTCCCTCATTGCGTGACCGCCAACTATATCTCCTCAGTCATTATGGTGAAAAAACATCCTGGCGGTAAGCATCTTCTCAATCCAAACGCCACAAGAACTACATTATCTAATGCGTCCATTCCATTAGAAGCTAATGTACCTTTTCATAGATATTTAGCCGTTTTCTCGAAAAGAATCATTCTCGAGGGAGCACAAAGTATCTTTCTGTCAGATCGTGAGAAACACGAGAGACACTTATTTTGTACCATACAGTATAAGAAATACTTCCTAAACGAACTACTGCTTCGTTATAAAGATACTTCGTTCGTAAACTGATACAGCACAATAGTACTTAATGCGGTTTAGCTAGATTTATTCTTCACATTTGCATACATAAGTGGCTTTTTATTACTTACGCGTAGCGGCAATTTTCCAAGTAAATTAAGAGTTCTTCCTATAATTAGTAAGTAGGTTTAAGTAGGTGACGAATATTAAGATCTGTCGCGTAAACTCCTTCAGGATGCGAATATTTATATATTTGTGTGTTTATTTATATTTCTGTCTCTATTTGACATTAATTTAGCTCCTCCATAGAAAACCATCAGCTCGTACAGCGTGTTTAAGTGCACACACATACGCGCACATACATTCATACACACGTACATACATGCATACAAACATACATGCATACATACGCAGTACATACATACCTCTATTGACACATAGACAGAATATACACACCATCCAAATATACATGCATATAAGCTGATAAATATATATCCATCCCTCTATATATATAAAAATATGTATGTATGCATATATATATATATATATA
>NC_069002.1:2758900-2760785 GCF_001194135.2 Octopus bimaculoides | reverse complement strand
TATATATATATATATATTAGTGTTGCTTAATGTTTTGCTAAAATTGCTGTTTCTTTTCAGATATCATCAGCATACACACATACACACACACACATATCTATGTATATATACATCTAAATGCTTACATATATACATAAAAAATGTCTTTAGACAACCCCACTAAGTAAGATATTGGGGAAAATGTCATTTGGTATTCTTTCTAGCTAGCTGTGACCTTGTCCGTGTAATTGGTTAGATGGAATATCTTTTCGGGACCCATCCATCTGATGTACTTGCAATACATCGTGATTCTGTCAGAAAGTTCAATAAAGTGTACACGTGATGATCGTTTCTGATCATTCCCATTAATCGTGATCAACCCTTTCATTCAATTCTATTAATTACGTTCAGAATAATTTGATCAGGTGTAAAAATCGTGATTAACTCTTTTCGATCAGTTGTAATAATCGTGATCAGATCAACCTTGTTGAGTGCAATCAATTTTCGTGATACCAAGAGCATTTCTAAACGAGGTCTTTCTTATATATTGAGGCCTTTTCTCCTGAACTATATAAGCATAACAATTGATATGAATGAAATCACATAACAAGGAATGGAAACCGTGTTGCACACACTGCCACCACCTTTGCCCACTCACTAGCCATTCTTTGAGTTCGGTCTTATAATATAACGCTACGTCGGATTCACGTAATATCTATATTCCTAAGATCTGACTCCCTCTCTTTGTCCGCAATCCATTGAAATTATTTGTTGTGCTTTCACCTTCAATATCATTACGTAAACATTGTTGGCGATCCCTAATTCATTCTAGCCATCCGTGTTATGTCTCTACTGAGCCACAAAGAACAACCCTTATTTTCACTCTCTCTCCTTCCTCTCTCTCGCCTTCCTCTCTCTCGCCTTCCTCTCTCTCTATATATTTATACTCACACACACATATATATCACAGTCTCTCTCTCTCTAGTATATATTTCGTTCTTTCATTGCACCGCCATGTTCCTTTTAATATTTCATCTCTGTGCAAGTATGTTTGAATATACTGATCCCCGTTACGATAAATGCCTTCATATACGTACCTATCCCTTGCCAACACCACTACAGCCACATCCACGGTACCAAAGCATTGAATATATATATATATATATATATATATATATATATATGTATATATATATATTCATTTCATATCTCTTCAAGGTTTTATAGTTTTCCAAAGATACTTTTCGTGTGAGCAACTACTATTTCTCGCTATTCCTTATTCCATGCATTTCTAACGCATTTGCTTTTAAGAAAATGTCACATGACATGCAACACCAACAAGCGTATATTTCTATTTCTTTATGTGATTCGAAAATGTGTACTCTGACATTTTTGTCAATGCCAAATATGACCTCATTTCCTCTAAATTCGCTTGTTAACAATGCATGAAGTGTTCTTTAAGTACCTTCTTAAAAATCCTCACGAATCTCATCTTTTAAAAGAATAGTTATTATATCGGATACATCGGAAGTATACATACATAAACACACGCACACACACACATACACACACACACACATACAACACACTCACACTCACAAAACAGCACACAGATACAGGCGCACGAGCACACACACACATCTATGAATGCCAATACTGGCCGAAACCTATCAAAGTATCAATGTGTGTGTGTATATATGTAATATACACACACACACTCTCTCTCTCTCTCTCTCACACACACACACACACACACACACACGCACACACACACACACAGACATATATATGCAGTAGCTATTAAGTTAGAAATGGCCTGGGTCAATGCTGGACGAAACTCATCTAAATTGCTAGTTATTCAAGAACATACATATATGTATGTATAGCCATGCATATAAATATATAT
>NC_069002.1:2753057-2758860 GCF_001194135.2 Octopus bimaculoides | reverse complement strand
ATATATATATATATATATATATATATATATATACATACATACGTACTCATGTTGTCCCTTTAAAGTTTTCTGCGATTTATAGCCAGCATTGTGTGTCTGCCAAATGACATGAACATTGAGCGAATTCATTATTTCGGTTTTATCAATTTATCACTTTGCACATTAGAGGATTTCGGGTGTGTTTGAGTTATGCTTCCGCAAATATATTACATGTGCACCCCCGTTCTCTTACGCTGAGTCATTACTGATGCTCGTTGAAACGAATACAACTTTCAAGCATGCATCTTGCATCATCTCATATGAGATGTATGTAATAACGACGAGTAATATATTATATATCATCAAAATGTATTTCATGGGTGTACACTTTATATGTGTGCATAGATGTCTATCCCTCCCTCCATCCATCCGTCCATCCATCCATTATTCCATCCATCCATCCATCCATCCATTATTCCATCCATCCATCTATCTATCTATCTATCTATCTATCTATCTATCTATCTATCTATTTATTTATTTTAAAGTAGATTTAAAGATATACAAATTTGAACTACGTATTTTCGAAACACAATTTTGATATGTGTCCTGAGGAGGCTCCAGTTTCCTTACAATCAGAATTAACCGATTTGCAGTCGGACTTAATAAAATCGAAATACAATAATCTGCCTTTATTGGACTTCTGCAAATCCATTAATCCTGAGAAATTCTCTGCTTTACATAAAAGTGCCTTGAAATTTGCATCTCAATTTTCAACAACTTATCGATGTGAGCAGTTTTTTTTACCAAATTGAATTATACGAGAAATCGTCTTCATACCAGACTTACTGATGAAAACCTGAGAAATGAACTAAGAATAGCAGTTTTTTCAAAGCATGTGATATTCCTGTACTTTCAAGAAATAAAAAGGTAGGTATACATATACAATATATGTGTGTATGTGTGTGAGGGAGAAACAGTGTGTGGGTGTGTGTGTGTCTATCTATTTAGTGATATTCGTGTGTATCTTTGACTTCTATTTAACTTCTAATTTTCGCGATATGGGTGCTCATATCTTATATTGTATGTATGTATTTAATTAATTTGCCTGTACGGTTGATAGCTCGCTTGCCACACTTAATGGTACTTTAATGATAACGTTCCATATATATATATATATATATATATATATATATATATATATAAATGTGTGTGTGTGTGAGTGAGTTTGCACGTACATGTATTTATATATATGAAAGAGTGTGAGGGTATTTCTGAGGAAATCAATGATTCAAACATTAATTCCACTTCTATGAGAATTACATTCGGGACTCTGCAATCTATAACCTTACTGAAATAAACTCAAAATAATTTCTTCTTGCTACATATTGATCCAGCGTGTCAGGTTAGCAGGCATAGAAAATCCTGTTTTAAAATCGCAACCTATTCACAGCTCTATACATCTCAATTATGCGGCAGCACGAAACACATCTTGACCAACTTTTTCGAACACTTATTAACCAGTATTCCCATAAAACCAATATCTTTTAATCAAGTGTACTTCAGATGCAGATAAATGCTCTTGAATCTAATTCCAAACACTTCTCTGCATCTTTCTCGTGAATTTTATGGCTAATAGAAGCGTATGTTTCTGGTTTTCCTGGCTCTTGCAACCTGTATTTATGGTTCTATGCAACAACGAGTCAATATATCGTTGAAAGAGCTGCATGACCTCCATGGAGTTATTATATTTTTGATTCCACAATTGTGATTTTACGAAATATTTTAATTCTAATACAGAAATAAATCGGAATTTTATACAAGAGGGAAAATCATATGCGCTGTCTGCACTAACGATACGAACTCTCACCACCGAGTTGATTTGTAGCTTCTTTAATTGAAAATCTATCAAGGAAACGTATGGGATCATAATCTTTCTACCACAATCAAGGTGCCAGTATGCCTCGGTGAAAACTGACCAACGGCATCCCTAAGGGCGAAAACTGCCTTCTTTCCATTGGAAATTATTCGCTGATAACATCCTGTGATACGGATTCAAGTCTTTGAGGTTAAAATATGAACGTTTCCTATTACTAGTCAATATTGAACCATAATTGATCTAAGCTAAACAAACAGTCTTTACATGTTTACAACATGATACAATCAATAGCGCACAGTTATTGTAGAGTCTCACACTCTGACAGAACATTAAGAAATCTCGGCAGATATCTCTTAGAAATCATTTTAGAAAAACAGTGATGCTTCTGATCTCTACAAATCACAAATCGACAGCTTTCCTTAACGGATTTAGCTTCTCATCTGACGATTAGGGTAACAGGTTTCTATATTGAACAACATTTTTCGAACTATTTATGTACGGATTGTTATTCGTGTGCTTAGCAAAAGCTTATTTCGATTTTCGCAGTACGCACACACACGGCCGTTGATATGATGAATTAACTAAAACTTACCAAGAACTACGCAGAAAGCTGCTCAAATTAAACCTGAAGCTCTCTAATTAGTTGAGTTACCAATCTAAAAATGTCAAAATTCGCTCTTGTTATATCAAAACATAGAGGCTTTATTAGTCACAAAACAGTTGCAGCAATATCAGAATCTGCCATAAGTTACACGTCTTTCGCTTCTAGACACGGGCTTAACAACCTTCGAGAACTGTATGCGTAGTGTAGGGTCGGATACATTACTATTACAGCCACTGGAATTTGAAGGTAATGCATTTGGTACTGCTGCAAAGTCATTGAAGTTTGTGCATCGATTAATGTTACAAGTCATTACAGTTTTCAGAGCAAAACATTTCACATCCTTTGCCCTGCTTTGTATCAACATGACCTACAAATCCACCAAATATTTTTATTTACTCAGTCTCATACAAGATACATACTCAGCAGATTGAATATCGAAAGCAGAAGTTTACATCTACTAGTTCTCGTAAAAATGTATATTTATTTTCTCTAATTTTAACCGCAATGAAATTATTTAGGTAACCGAGTGTGACATTGTAAATTAACTTCTATTTTATGCTCATGTGTAGAAAACACGCTCTTATCAATGAGAACATTAAAAAAAAATGTTTTATTGCCAACAAATTCAAATTTTTACACGTAACCTTACGAACTAACATATGCGCTGCAGTTTTATATTACTTTGAACTGTTGTAACACATACCACATGAACTACTGTTTGCATTGCTTTGAAGTATTTTCGTATATTACTTTGAGTTGCTGTTTTACATTTCTTCGAGTCGCTGCTTCTCTCATACTTTGAATAATTATAAAACCACTTAGACTGAACAAATCTACGCTATATATATATTTATATGTATATATAAGTATGTATTCATGCATGCATGTATGTATGTATGTATGTATGTATGTATGTATAAATGAATATACACACACATATATAATATATATAAATATATGTATATTTACATATATACACAAATAAAGACACACATACACATAAATATACATATATATTATGAATATATACTCATGTATTGTAATCTCCGTGATCTCTCCATTATATTATACAAATCGATAGATTGCACATAGTATTGATTTTGATCTCGAAACCCCTAACATCGCCGCAAAAAAAAAACAAAAAACTCAGTGACTTTACTAGAGGTGTATATTTACTTTAATTAACACTGGCACTTCTATATTTAGATTATTTCATCGACAACAAAAGTATTAAAAAACATATCTGATTAAACGAACTGAACATCATGCTTTACAATTGTTTTTCTTAACTCACGGAATTTTTTCAGTCTTTTACTTCTAGTTTACTCGTAAGTAAGCGCCACAGGAGCTGACACTGATGGATTCAAACAAACTGCAAGAAATAGAAACCAGATAGTCCTCATATCAAACGGTGTCTTTATAAACATGCGTGTTAAATAATATATTTCTGAGTAGTATTTTACCCGTCACGCGTTAAATGCTAACAAGTAATAAGTAATGCATCATAATTTCGTTCGAATTGAGTGCTTGAATCTCGAATATAAAATGGAACATATTTGGCACAAGAATTGTATTTAATTAATGCAATTCTTTCCCCAAATACACTGCACACACATAAACGTGCACATATATATTCACACACACCAACACACACATAGACATATACAAACGTGCACAGACACACACAAGCACACACAGACACAAACACACACACAGACACACATACATTCCTTGTTCTGTATATGTTGAGTCTTCCGAAGATACAAAACAGATGCTGTAAATAAATCTATTTGTTTACTTTATAATACAAGCACATGACAAACATACTACGAATGTAATTTGTTATCGGAGCCATTATATGATCACAATGACTATCTTCCGTTCTCAGAGTAAAATAAGATTAGGAAGATGCCGATGAAAGAGATTGTGAGATTTATCGTGCACTCTTAGGATTTGCGTCACCAGCACGAAACCAAAACGCAACGCTTTCACAAATCAGTGGAATGGCATTTCAAAATAATGTAACATGTATTTTTCATTTCTGAACTCGTTAATGTGTACCGCACGGCTGTTTGAACGAAGGATTGACAAATTAATAAGGATATGTAATCTTGTTTATAATATATGAATCAATCAGAAGCCAAAAATTGCGTAAGTCTCACAAAAGCATGATTAAATAATTGAACAACATGTGTTGATAGATGTTTTTTCTATTTGGTGGGAATTTTGGCTATACAAAAGTGCATACATACATGTACGTATATATATTATATATGTATATATGTATATACATACAGAAATAATCACACACACAAATGGAGATGTACTTCCATAGAAAGTCACCTGGTCTGAGACCGTGTGCTGGAACAAAAGCAATTGCAGCGTGGAAGGTGTTTATAAGTCATCTAAGAAACACAAAAACAGTTAGATTCAATTCAACATTTAAATTTAATTTGCCAAAATATTTTCGTTGCGTTGAGACCGTGACCTGTTCACTGACAAAATTCCGTGCTGCATATTTGTCGGTTGTGTTTATGTTTGAGTTTGTTCCACCCTCTGCTTGATAAAAATATATTGCGTGTTTATGTCGATTTAACTTAGCGGCTAAACGGAGAAAACTGACCAAGTAAATGAAATAACATACTGAAAATATAGTGAGATAATTTCTTGATGTATAGCAAAATGCGGCTTCAGTGTAACCGTTCTCTAATGAATAAAACCGTACTCTTATAAAGGCGATATGGAATAAATTGGCACATTGACACACACAAACACATATATTTGTATATTGTTAACATTCTTCCCATATCTATGCTGTCCATGTCTCTCCTCTGCAAATACCTGACACTAAAACTAATTTTATTCCAAATTAACGAACTCCGGATGGACTCTTCGGTATTTACATAACCGGGTACAAGAATACAGGGAAGCGTCAAAGCAGGGTATAAAACTGTTGCTAAAAAATGCAAAGAACATAGAATATAAAATTAGCAACGTGTGCAGAGAATAATGACTTGACCAAATTAAATTTCCTGAACGGTGGATGACGTAATTCAGTTTGTCGCGAATCATTTGTACATGTCGCTAATGGATTCTGGGAATGTAACCTCCGTTGTATGGCCTTCTATGTGTATGTGTGCATGCATATATATGTGTGTGCATATATATGTGTATGCATGTATACACATATATCTGCATATATATTTATATATATGTGCGCGCGCGTGTGTGTTTTTGTGTGTGGTTTCGTGGTGTAGATAATCCTGGCAGTTACCGTCTTAACTCTTCGATCGGTTCTCAATGCTGGCTAGCCACAACGAATATATATATATATATATATA
>NC_069002.1:2751190-2752112 GCF_001194135.2 Octopus bimaculoides | reverse complement strand
ATATATATATATATATATATATATATATATATATATATAAATATATAAACACATCCATAGGCACTTACAAACAGACTCCTACATACATTCACATTCGCACACATATACATCATAAATTATTTAGGAAAGCAAAGAAAAAAACCCAACTTAAAATTATCAAAAACCAACAAAAACATTGATCACTCTAAACACAAATCGAATTAATATATTTTGATGATTCGTTAATTGAGTAAAATTTATCAATACAAACATCTAGCACTTTCTACCCTCTATCAATCAACACACTAAAAACACATGTAACTAGGTTGAACAACTTGATGAACAACACACTATACAACGGCAACAACAAGAAACACCAGGAACAACAAATGCAACCAGAACGACGACAGCCGCTACAATAACAACAAGAACGCCATCATTGCTATACGTGATATTCAACAGAATATTTCAGCACTACGTCAGACCTTATATCTTTAGCTCTTTGAACAGTAGAGTCAACTATAAACTGTTACCCATAATGCATGGCATGTTATTTTATGTGAGTAAACGAGTGTTAGTATTTATGTGTGTGTTTGAGAAAGAGAGATGAAAAGTGTGTGTGTGTGTGTGTGTGTATGTGTGTGTGTGTGTGAGTGCATGTGCATGTGTATGTGTGTCTCTATATACAAGAATACATATGTCGACTTATGTGTGTGTATATTCAGATACGTAGACACATTCGCCTATATTTATGTTCCTACATAGATAAAATCTCGCAAACACATACACACAAACAAAAAAAAAAAAACGTACATACATAGGTACGTATGTATACGTATAAATATATGTATCTCATTCTCTCTCTCTCTCTCTCTCTCTCTCTCTCTCTCTATATATATATATATATATATATATATATATATATATATATATATATATATAT
>NC_069002.1:2741616-2750685 GCF_001194135.2 Octopus bimaculoides | reverse complement strand
TATATATATATATATATATATGTATATATATATTTATTATTTATATATATTTGTATATATATGTGAATGGGTTTGGGTGTATATAAATATAGCGTGCTTTATGAATTGTGTTTTATTTCTTTAATTAAATTACGTATTCATCATCGATCTATATACACAGACTGTTATTCGCTAAACCACGTTTTAATAATTGATGAATGATAGAAAACGCAGAAGTATGAGAAGAGGAGGGAAAAACAAACGCAAAAAACATAGGAACAAACCAAAGCAATACAAAAGAAAAAAAACAGCGTCATCAGAGTTGAAAAGCGAACAGAATATAAAAATAAACTATGGAAAGAATGCGGAAGTAATATGAAAGATTTTGATGAAAATATGATGAATCTATAAAAATATATTCTCTGTTGGGACTGCAACATTAATGTTTGGATCTGAGGTAAAATGAAATAGAGCGACAGATATATATACATGGTGATACAAGTGTGTGTGTGTGTGTGTGCATATATATATATATATATATATGGAACTCTTTTAAACTAAATAATATATATATATATATATATATATGTATATGTGTGTGTGTATCGATAAGTAAATATATAGAAGACAAACAGACATATAGATAAATAGATGGGTAGATAGATGGATAAAAATTGAGGCCTGGGTGGAGAAATTGACAGAGGAGAAACTAAACACAATGATGTAGGAGGTGGTGAGAGAGGTATATCTTATCTTCCGTTTAGATATAGCTATGCCGTTTTCTTATGATTCAATACTCTTATTATTTACAATTGAACATAAAGTCGTCAGTATATATGTGAATATATATATATATATATATATATATATATATATATATATATATATATATATATATATATATATATATATATATATATAGGTAGATAGATAAATACACTTAGATAGATGGACACGTACTGCCCTATAAATACATACGCAAACAGCATAGTGAGGGAGAGATAGCGAGAGAGAGAGTGGGGAACGAAGCATCCATAAATATATATTGGTGCTGCTTCTGTATATGCGTGTTCACACAATCAAAAGTTTTCTGTGTGATATAGCAGATTTATTGACATGCGTTGTTTACAATTTACTAAAATAAGCATCCAAAGTAAAAAGTTCCAATAATAACAATAAAAATAAAATGATAATAATAATAATAATAATAATAATAATAATAATAATAATAATAATAATAATAATAATAAACGATGTCAGCCACAAGAATATAAGTCTCTTCATGTATATGTATACGTTTAAAAACTTCTATATGTCTGGCTATCTGTATGTGTGTGTGTGTGTATGTGTTTATATATATTTATATACGTATTCGTTGCGAACGCTTATAAAAACCCAAACACTTACGTGTACACACACACACACACACACACACACACACATACACACACACACACACACACACACACACACACACAGACACACACACATAGATACATAGATAAATAGATAATATACACAACAATAAAAATATATAAGAATTTGTAAAAACGTGAAAATATCGATGAACATACCGAAAGGTTTGCTAGTAAGCATATATATATAAATATATATATAAATATGTATATGTATGTATATATATATGTATACATATAGGTGTGTGTTTTCATGTATGTATATATGTATGTATATATATATATATATATATGTGTGTGTGTGTGTATATATATGTATGTATATATATATATGTATATATATATATATATATATACATATATATATGAATATATATTGACTTTTTTGTCTCTCCTGCGTTTTGTCGCCTCTATCCATTATGCTTCTCCAAACACACATACCAGAGGAATCAAAGAGCTCTTATGAAGAGTCGCAAACAAGTTACCTTTGATTTGCATCTTTATGAAAATTTTGTGGAAGGAAGAAATCTGAAGAATATTGGATATTGTAATCGATAATCCCATCATGATTGAAAAAGCTTTGTTGTTCCATTCCTAGAACAATAACCTTTTGCTTTCGTTCCCATAGGCTGTGTTAAAGCTGAGAAGAATGTTCATCAGGATGCAGTGTATGGATATATACATGTCTATATATTGATAAACGCGACAGATATTCAATTATATTCATTTATTATTTTTTAATATTTATATTTATACATTTATATTTCCCTTATCACTTCTCTTTGGTCTTATTACACATCGTACAATTTTTTGGGGATTTTGTTTTTAGTGTGCAGTGCGCATATGTTTTCAGTTTTTGCACATAAAATATAACGACGGGTAAAAAATTGTACAAGATAAAAATAAAAATATAGGGGTGTAGAAAATTTTATACGCTAAGTATTCTTTCCCTCATCCTTTTCTCTAGCATTGAAATCTAGGAAGAGTATGGGAGACGTAACAGAAACTACATATAACAACAGTTGTCGTAAACGAATATATTACTATTGCTCTACGCCTCATCACTCTTGAACGCAACATCGATAAAAGAACAAAGCTACACTCCAGTTGTCTTGCTTTCTCTGCTAACATCTTGCTTGGACGAGCTGCCTGAGTCACCAGCCAACGTAGGTAAGTTTTGGTAATATTCATTTATTATCGATACTCTCATGTTTATGCTTGAGGCGTTGGTGGATACGGTAAGCACTAATGTAGGCAAACTCAACGAAGCCAGTAGAGACTGTATGAATTCTCATACCTCTTGCACGACACCCAGTAGGAACGGTTTACGTGCAGGTTTTTCGTGTTATAGCTGAATGTGTGCGGTGTATCGTCGTTGAGGTAATTTTATTACGATCTCCATTTTGTTGCTTTCAGCATCGTCTACAGATTTTTTTAGTAACTTCTACTGCTTTCGGTGTTGTTTGTGTTGTTATTGTTGTTGTTCATGTTTTGTTGTTGAAATCTCTCCGCGCAACTTGTATTGGAGACAATAGAAGTAATTTATAGTCAGTGTTGCTGATGGCGGAGACACTTTTTGTGACTTTCCTTCTCATAACAATCCACGACAGGTTGATGTACGTGCTATGTATCATATTTTCTCTGCTGTTACGACGAACGTTATTTCACTGATTTATTACAAGCTTTTTTTTTTTTTTTACCGTTTTGTAAATTTGAAAACAAAATATTGAAAAACGAAAATTTTCAAAAACAACTTTGACCCATTTAAGCGAGGCAAAAATAGAAACTGAACAGACCAGACTGTTGGTTATTTTGTGAACAAAACATTTAACAATAATAATAAATTAGTCAAGTGTAGACAATAAATTTCCAAAACACCTTGCAGAGCGCATGCTATATATATGTTTTATATAGCGAAAACAAGGAATAAAAACCAATGCATACGAATATAAATACTACTACTACTACTACTACTACTACTACTACTACTACTACTACTACTACTACTACTACTACTACTACTAATAATAATAATAATAATAATAACAATAATAACAATAATAATAATAACAATAATGATAATGATGATGATGATAATAATAATAATAATAATAATAATAATAATAATAATAATAATAATAATAATAATAATAATCCTTTGTACTATAGGACTGAAATTTGGAAGGAGAGGGACAGTGGATTACATCGAATCCAGTGCGTAACTGGTACTCATTTTATCGAAATCATGAGAGGCGAAATTGATATCGGCGGAATTGGAACTCAGAACGTAATGGCGGACGAAATGTCGCTAAGCATTTTGCTTGGTGTGCTAACGATTCTGCATTACGAAAATGCACCGACGAGCACAAATCTTTAACAAAAAGCACCGATATTGAGTACGTTATTAAAGCTCGATGCAGGGAAATATAAAATTGTTCATAATATTTATTTTACTACAATGCTCTTACAGGAAATGAAAAGCTGGATAACATAGTGAAATGAAATATAGAGGGTAACTAACACGCATCTAAAAGTAACGCATGACTTGAATAACAAATGGATAGCTTAAAATGCTTTCCCAAAGTGGGAAAATTAAGAAGAATCAAAATATGACATTGAAATGGCAGTATGTATTACAATCACAAACAAAAAATAAAAGAAAAAACAAAAAACAACTCAAATCATTAAAAAAAACTATTGAGGATATAACTATTTCATGCAAATAGAACTATTTCAAGCAAAATGAATACAGAAAATAAGATAAAAAAACAAAAATCTCTTGAAAATATACAGATTATTGAACAACAAAAGCCAAGCCAGAAATAGCGCAAATATGCGAGGGACTGTGGGAAATGTTTAAAAGCAGGGAACTCCAAAGGTGGAAATCGCGACCCTGACAACCTGATTCTGGAAAGGTTTTAAGAATTACAAACCATAGAAGATCTTTATATTGACCAAGGTGAGAAGCTCAAGGAGAAAAACTGAACGTTAAAATAACATCAATAATAACGAAGAAGAACTCGGTCATCACACAATTACGGAAAGACAACACCAAGAAGGCTATAAATGAAATAATGCATGCAACAGCCATTGGAGTTAGAAAGGAAATGGGTATTTCCTCAGATCTACTGGAATAGAAAATCAAAATACAAGCAAACAGCGCGGAAAACAAACCTCCAGAAAACCAAAGGAAATCAATTGAAAAAATGATGGGGAGACAAATGCAACAGGGATATATAATAAAGAAAAATAAATATTAGAAATCGAAGAAAGTCTGAACCAAGTGATCCTGGGTAAGTCTTAAGGAATCTGGCAGTATGAAAAAGAAACTATATTGATTCTTTGAACAAAACAAACAGTTGGAAATCAAATCCAAATGATTTTCTGGAGAACTTCATAAAAATAAGACAGAAGTCAATACAACAATAACAGCAGGCGAGGTAAAATAATATGAGGAAGGACTCTAGGCAGGAATCAAGCCATCAATAAAATGATTGGTTAAAACAAAGAAGACAACATCTGAACGACTGTGGGAAGCCAACACATTATAGAAAATATACTACAAAAGTAAAGCGAAAGGTACGAGCATAAATGCTTTCAAAGGTGTGAATGAAATATTTAACAGGAACATATCAGGTGGGGTGCACACGTTTAATGAGATACTGGTGCAGTGAAAGACAGCGAGTGTCTGATTAATGTCCTTGTGTGTGAGTGGGGGAAGGTTACTTGCTGAGTCCATTGTAAAGACTATCGCGTCATCATCCTTTGGTCTGGAAGGACTGGCAGACTTTGACTAGTGACCTTCGTGAAAGAGGATACATGGTGGACGACATTTAAAGGGTTGAATCCAAATACTCAACTCCCACTTTGTATAAACCCCTATCAACTTGATTCAAATTTCACTTGGAAATAGAAGTGACAATTAAACCAATATGGACGTGGGCGAATTGTATCAGGTCATCTTGGTCGTATCTAAACAGGGCGAGCCATGTGAGTCAGTGCCTGGTACTACATCAGGGCATTTATTATTATTATTATTATTATTTATTGTCTTTGCACAGTTTCTATCGCTGGAGATATACTACGGTGCCAGCTGTTCACTACCAGTGAACTAAGGTAACGCCCCTTATTTTTCGAGCACTATCCGGAGTATTCGAGCGGTTCCAAACAGTGCTGTTTTCTGCAAGTGCTTCACCTTTATAACAGCCCCTATTTCTTCCATGTACTTCTCAAAATTTTCACTCACTGTTCCCAGAGCACCACCACCACTACTACCACCACTAACGTCATCATCGCCGTGTTTATCATCGTCCTCATCACCATCGTCCTTTCAATCTCGTCGTCAACGACGTTTGTCGCCCACTGTCGACGCCATCGTCATCACCGCACATCACCGCCCGCATCATCACCGTTTTCTTTCTCATCATCGTCGTCGTCATCATTGTTTGCTGCATTATCATTATCTTCATCCTCGTCTACAAAGTTATCGTCTTCGCTGTTCTCCTCATCATCCTGATATCGCCATCATCAGAAGAAATTATCATTGTTATTATGTTTATTTTATTTCATATCAAAGAGAACGATATCGTTATCTCTTATAGAGGTTTTCTTAATATTTTATTGTTACATCACATGTGAACAGCATCTGTGAACATGAAATAAAGGTTACAGAGAAAAATCTATAACATACAAGGAGATAAAGGCTATGCAGATTAAATGATTCTAAATTGATATCACGTCATTTATGATGCGTTGATAAATATATTCATAATGAAAAATTGATAATTCATTTTAATATTGTCAATAAGTTTATCTGCGTTTGTATTAGAAATCAATATTGTTAAATAAGATAGTATTGTTCAAAGAATACAATTCTGTTTAATATAGTGAATGCAGATGTAAATATGGTGGTAAACGAAATGACGCTAAGAAAACACAAGATGTGTATATGTGCGTGCATATATATGTGTGTGTGTCTGTGTTTTTGCGTGTGTGCCTGTATGCATTATATATATATATATATTTATATGCGTGTTTGTGCTTATGTGAATATATGTCTGCCTGTTTCCTGATTTCTCTGGCATGTATATATTCCTCCCTGGACGGAACGCTGGTCTCTCGCAGGATTATTCACTTCTACCAACTGAGTGGATAGGAGTAGTGTGAAATGAAGTGTTTAGCTAAACAACACAACACATCGCGCGAGCGAGAGAGAGAAAAAGTGAGTGGAACAGAGAGACACAGACAGTGTGGGGTGGTGACAAATATAGACACTAAAGGTGAACTGTAACACCAACGATGAAGTGAAGGCAAGGAATATTGCAGCATTCACCAACTTAAACAAGGACACCGTCCAGAGGAGTTGCAAGAGAATCCAAAGCTGTCTTGAGGCCGTGGTTGAAGCCAATAACGATTTTACTGTATAAATTTACTCTTCAGTATTTGAAGATATTTTATGTAATTTTGGGTAAATATATCTCCTAAAATGAGATGTCAGTGTTATTTTCATGTTTGTGATTTTTTCTGTGACGTCAATATATTCACTGCACCCTGTGTTTTATATACATATATTACACACACACACACACACACACACACACACACACACACACACACACACACACACACACACACACACACACACACACACACATATATATATATAAAGTAATTTAATAGAATATATTACAGCAAACTGTCACATTGTTCCATACAATGTTTCATTTCCAGCTAAATACCATAGCTGTGTTAGCGGGTTTCGCCTACATCTCTACACTTATTGGTAACCTGTCAACGTATTTACTATACCTACCAAACCAATTACAGATACAATGAGTGATGCATATTCTAAAAGCTAGTCCAATCTCCACTACCAGAGCTGAGAAGAGGCAACGTCTTATCTTCTTCGCGCTTTGTCAATTGCTGTTACTATGGCAAATTATTAGATCAATATTGTCCTTTTTATTCATTATGAAATTATGCCAGTTATATTCTGTCTAAGCTAATAATCTGCCTGCGTGTTTTTACCTATGTTTATCACAGTCTTCATCTAATCTAATATAGCTGGACGATGTGGTGGTATTAGGTGTTATGTATCAAACATAGCGAACTCACTTCATGAAATATTTCTTCTAAGCACATATATATTTATGGATTTCCAGGAAGTTGTCCAGGTTAATAACATATATGTCGTCAAACTTTTGAACAGTTTGTTTTCTCCCCCTCATCGTCACGTTTAGTAGCTGCAGGTTCGCGTTCTAAAGTATGTCAGGATATATTACTTCTGACTGTCAGACTACGAAACACTTTCTGTATACTGACCAACTGCAGGTTCAATTTATAGATGTATGTTTGTAGTGTTGCTGCTGAATTTATTTTGTTTTTTAAACTTATATTAGCCCCGAGCTGGGATGTTTATTGTCAAACAGCTTGTGACTATAAAAACGAATATCCCGAGAATATAAAATCCAGTTAATTTAAAATCAAACTATTGTTATATTTGTGTCTCAAACTTACGTCAGAGGTAAAAATCATATTAAAGCTATGTTTTGAATTTGCTTTGGTATTCTGAATTTCGAGTTCAAATCTAGCCAACTTTGACGGTTAGTACCTCGGAAGATTTTGATGAAGTCCGCTGTATTTCAAGGATTCGAGAAAGGTTATTCGAGACTACATGGTCCAATTCGACTATCATTTCCATGCTTTAAAAATAAGTCCTGGGTCGATTCTTTCGACTAGATACTCTACAAGACACTGCCCCGGCGTGACCGCAGTCTAGTGATCAGCAACAAGCAAAATATGAAAGATAAAAGCAATAACTATCTTAGGTTGTATTTTCTTCTGTGAATGAGGATCTGAAGAAATTCTTCAAATTTTACCAATTGTCCTTACTGGAGTTTGTTGCTGTTTTCTTGATCGCTTGGCTGTGAGTTATCCCCTTTCATGTAGCGATGTCTGTGAGTCGTCCCATTTCATACAGAGATGTCAACTATATCCCATTCCTGACCATCGTGCCTTTTATTCAGACATGGATTTCTAAGACTATCTTCATTGTTCAATATATTCATCTAAAAATAAAATGGTTTTGTGTGATATGAAAACAACACGACTGCTATGTCTAGGAAATTGTGCGAACACATAATGATGTTTCTCGCTAATTCTACAAATTGGACTTTGCCAATTCAATTCTTTCTTGATTTTATCAAGACTTTGTTTATACCATCGAATATAATCATGTTCTTGTCGATTTCCTACGCAGATATAAAATTAATCATAAAAGAAGTAAAAAAAAACAACAAAAAGAAAAACAAAAAAAACATAGGAAAAAAGAAATAATAAAATTGAAAAGTTGACGTGTCACGTTTGTAGCGAAGACAATCATTTATGCTATTAGTAGTTCGATACAGCTGCGCCTTTGGTTATTAAACCAGTTCGGTGTTCAATGCTGATGATTGGGGACCCGAAGAATTTGTTAGTGAGATGAAAATGAATAAATATCTTCAATATGTCAAGTGACTTCTCCACTTTCTTTAGCTCTACACCTAAACACACGTGCCCGCACACACTCATGTGTGTAGTATACATATATACATACATACAAACATATACATACGTACAATTATATATACATACATACATACATATATATATATATATATATATATATATATATATA
>NC_069002.1:2740421-2741565 GCF_001194135.2 Octopus bimaculoides | reverse complement strand
TATATATACTTGTACGTATCTCAGTACTATTCTTGTTAAAGAATAATATATGTTTGTGTTGTGTCTTGGGAGAATCTTTACGCCAATATTAATAAACGGTTGAAAAGGTTGCAAATGACAACGAAACAACTGTGAAGAATAAAAAAAAATCAACAAACAAATTACTGAATGTTTAACCAACAATTCAAACACAAAATCGGTTTGTTAGTTGGTTAGATATTTAACCAATTGGCTAAAAACAAAGGAGTGGAATCGAACCCGTCACTGAGTTCATCAGGCAATTTATCTCATCACAAAATCTCTGTGACATGAAACTTGAGTCGTGGGTTTTAGCCGCTGCTTCCAGAAAAAATTTCTGCTGTTCAATATGTATTCAGGACACGTTTTTTCCTGCGTTCTGCTTCAACAGATTACGGACATACATGTATGCATATATATATATATATTTACTAATAATGATTGTTCTGTGGTCTGCACAGCAGGAGTAAAATGTAGAAAAACTAGCAAAATTTACAATGTGTGTAATTTGCAAAGAACGTGTAGTTCATTTATGTTACCGTTAAATGCAAAACATCATTACTCGGTGTCATCTGGGGTGGAGAGTCGGTCACAAATTGCTGGACGCTCTTCTGAAAAAAAAAAAAATTGCCTGTTTTCTACTCCAACGATTGACTCAGAATATTCAGCTACTATATAAAATATTCTTTACATATGCTGAGACTTAAACTTAGCTTCATTTCTTACTTACATCAATATCATTCTAAAAAACTTGTAAAAATTTAAACTTCATTCTGAGGACGGGTGTCGTATAAATTTTGATGTCTTTCGTTGCGTTTTCCTTAACTTATTATTTATTAACTAAATAGCGTCAGGTTAAATGTAAAATATATGCCAACATAGCAGTACACCATTGTATAAACATTGTTTATGAGGGATTATAGAGTAGCTTGATAGGTTGTGCATATATTCGTCGAAGGGATCAGATATTGTTTCCAACGTGCGATCAATAGCAGATATTCTGACGCAATTCCACATTGTAATAAAATAGAACGATTGTGCTTAGAATACTCTTCGATCTTACGGAGAGGCGGGGGGTAAGTTATCTATCTATCTATCTATCTATCTATCTATCTATCTATCTATC
>NC_069002.1:2733567-2740411 GCF_001194135.2 Octopus bimaculoides | reverse complement strand
TCTATCTATCTATCTATCTATCTATCTATCTACCTATCTATCTATCTGCTCTTTTACATATGTGCAAACGGATGCATTTGTATTAATACATGCATATATGTATATATGTACCATCCCATCCATTAATTTCTCTGTCCGTCTGTCTATCTACCTACCTAAATCTCTCTTTGTCTCTCAATATATATACATTCATGTATATATATATATATATATATATATATATATATATATATATATATATATATATATGTATGCGTGTGTGTGTGTGTGTTTGTGTGTGTGTGTGTATGAGTGTGTGTATATATATATGTATATATATGTTACACATGTATATATAATATTCACGTGTGCATAAAAATGTGAGAGCACTATTAACTAGTATCGGTTTGCACTCTATATGTATGAAGTAGACCTCATTTATTGAAGATGTCTGTGGATGTATCTTCAGGATATGTGATGTAGCTTGCGTTATAAATTAGTGCATTTTTGTGAAGAGTGACTTCACTGTGACAGTTTGTCTTGAATAATTTGCCTCAGCAATATATATAAAATTTCAAATATACAATAATTATACGTGGCGGGAATAATTATAATAATACTAATAATAATAACAACAATAATAATAATAATAATAATAATAATAATAATAATAATAATAATAACAGTAATATAGTAGTAATAATAATGATAATAATAATAATAATAATAATAATAATAGTAATATAGTAATAATAATAATAATAATAATTCTATATATATATATATATATATATATACTTGCCTGCATATGTACATCTATGAATACATAAATATATACATGTATATATATATACATATCGATATATATATATATGAATAACAAATGAATAACAGAAGATGGAATATACGAGAATGTATTATTAATCACAACAATTGTTTCGACACATCTAGCATCGACTCCTCTTGTGGGACACACAAAAACTGGTTTAGGAGTGTCCAATGATGTAGAGGTATCTCGTCGGGTGATAAATAAATAAAAAAATCTCGTTTCATAATGCAACTTTCCGTTTTGTAGAGAGAGAACCAGCCCGACGGAGAGAGATAGAAAGATAGATAGATACGTAGATAGATATCTATATATGTTTTAATATGTACAATTACAATAATAACATAATATTCGTATGAGTTCCACTATGTATATGCATGCTTATATATGGCTTTTATACATACATATGGCTTTTATACATATATGGCTTTTATACATACATATATGGCTTTTATATATGGCTTTTATACATAGGCGCAGGGGTGTGTGTGTGTGTTAAGTAGCTTGCTTACAAACCACATGTCTTCCCAAGTTCAGTCCCACTGCGTGGTATTTTGGGCAAGTGTCTTCTACTATCTATCTCTACCTGTCAATCTCTATCTATCGCTACCTGTCGAGCTGTCTGTCTGTTTCTCTCTCTCTCTCTCTCTCTCTCTCTCTCTCTCTCTCTCTCTCTCTATGTCTGTCTCTATCTCTATTATCATGGTATACAAAACCTGTGGCAGGTCATATACATCCTGGCATGGTATCGACTGTGAAATATCGCGTTGGTATACACAGTAGTAACTACTATCCTTACAGGAATTTCGTCTTGGAAACTGAATACGATATTCCTTTAGACGGAATTACCTAATTACAGAGTTAACTGTACGCGATATATCTAAGCGATCTTTTGCGTTCTCAATAAATTAGGCCTAAATGTTTTTCGTTGTCACTATTTTTCATTGTTAAGTATTTGTATATGTTAGAGAAGGGTATACATGGCTTAAGTGGAAGGAGAATAGCTGGCAGAGAAATTGTAAATATGACATTACACTATGTTAATGCCTTAGGGCGCACACACTCGCACAATACAAAACACATGTATTTACACAAACACACGTACACAGATATATCTACGTATCTATCTTTAAATCTATTTCTTTCTCTCTATCTCTCTCTCTATCTCTCTGTCTCTCAGATAACAAATATATGTATGTGTTTAAATCTTTAACCATTCATATTTATACATACACGCATATATATGTACTTTTATATGTGTGTTTATATGCATACATGCCAACCTATATTTATATTGAAGTGTGTGTATCTCTCTGCGTGTATGTATATATGTTTATAAGTGTATGTGTAGTATTGTTTACTTGTGTTTGTTGTGAATGTACCAACGTACTGTGAAAGCATTCAGTGATGACATTGGAGTGGAATTTGGTCTTGATAAATGTGTCAAGGCCATTTTTCAGAAAGGGAAACTGAAAACCTCACATTCCGTCGTGCTGGATTATGCCATAATCATAAAAGAACTCGAGCAGGAACAAACTTAGAAATACCTCGGAATAAATGAGGGCTCTGGCATTCAGCATGCAAGTATGGAAGAGAAGATCGGGAAGGAGTGTTACAAGAGAGTTCCAGCAGTCTTTAAATCCGAGTGGAATGCACATAACAAGGTGTTAGCTCAAAATTTCTTGGCAGTTAATATTCGTCTTGCACTCTATAATCATAGGAAACTGCATTTTGTGAATTGTACCGCTCTTGATAGAAATGATGAAGGTCTAAATTATTATGTCGTTAAAAAAAAGGGTGTCAAATGATTAAGAGAAACTATAGGGGTGCGTAGGTTAGCAGAAGACATCATTATTTCTAGAAGGAGCGGAAGAATGTTTTTTTTTTTATCTGCAAATACAATATCCGTCCTATCGGAGATAATTTAGTCAGCAAACTGAGTTCTCATTAATAAGCTTCACAAACGATTGTCAAGTAGCAATGTCGGCAATATTACTTTTCTAAATAAAAAAAAAAAAACCAAATTTAATTAAACAAATTTTAACAAACGTTGAATGACGTCATTTTACAACGTAAACTATACTTACCTAATTAGTTGCTTAACCAACATGTATTCATTTTCTATTTATCTTCTTCTTCTTCTTCTTCTTCTTCTTCTTCTTCTTCTTCTTCTTCTTCTTCTTCTTCTTCTTCCTCTTCTTCTTCTTCTTCTTCTTCTTCCTCCTCAAGCTCATTATTGAAATTGCATTATTTTATGTATACACATAATCTCGTATTAAAAACGTATGGCAGATTACTAATTTTGTTTTCAGTTTCCATGACTGTTCATTAACATATACCAGTTCATTAATATTTACATAGTTCTAATAATTACACTAGCACGAGAACGTGTTTAAGAGTGATAATGACACTTCAAACTCGCCTCCTGATAATTAAAACTACAGCGACTCGCTAAAATCCCACGTTTCATAAATGTCATTATTTCTGTTATGATGTATAACTACATTTATCTTCAAAACATTGTTTCATTATTTTAAAGTCTTTTCTTATGTTTACGATTTCATTCCATATTTAAAGCGTCCGGAGTTAATTCATTACGACAAATATTTTGATTATAACTCCTCGTATATTCCATAGTTAATACAGATGTAAATAAAATGTTCAAATTCGTTTTATTATATTAAAAATTTCAACTATTACTCCCATTTTGTTTCATAGTAAATCACTTCCGAACCGCTCAGTTATGGGGCCGTAAAGAAACTAAAACCGGTTGTCAAGCAGTGGTGGGAGGCAAATACAGACACAAAGTCAAACAGACACGCACACGCGCGCGCACACACGCATACACGCGCGCACACACACACAAACAGACATATACGACGGATTTCTTTCAGTTTCTGTCTACGAAATTCACTGACAAGCCTTTGGTTGACTCGTGGGTATAGTAGAAGACACTTACCAAAAGTGCCATGCAGTTGAAGTGAACCAGGAACCATGTAGTTGGGAAGCAAGTTTCTTACCACACACCCACGGCTCAGCCATGGGATTCATTTTCCTTTGTTCGTCGTGGAAACTTTTAAAGTTATCTTAATTTTATGAAACACGAGAACGTTCCACTATTTAAATATTCACTGGCTCCACTTCATCATTCGATCTGCCACCAGTAGCTTGCAAATACTTCTTAAAATCGATTTCTAGTGTAGTAAAAAAAACCAAAACACACAAACACTGTTAGGTAGTGCGAGAGGGCCTCAAAATGGTTGCAAAATCGCTCATTAATAACATTCCTCAGTCACAACCGACCACCTCATAGTCTATGATAAGTTGATCATATATGGCCCAACTGTCGTTACACAACCAACTATATCGAACAGTACGTTTCTACTCTCTTATGGAATAACACATGATTTCGAAGTGAAGCTACTAAAAATCTAGACACCTGGCATTTTAAAGAGACAGTTTTACTTTTCCCCATGGAATATTACAAGACATGTAAACTAATTAAGCTTGCCAAAAACGATAATTAAGTTACGTATTTTATTCTTTGTATTTTTACATTTGTTTTTAGGCGTTTCGTTTTTCCATTCCTCTTTCCGTCATAGAAAATACACGGAGAGAAAAAGAACAAAAAAAAAAAATCTAACAGCCGAGTCTCAAAAATTCGGTAGTCATATGAATACACTGCTGAGTGGTTACGTCAGAAAGTCTTGAATAGAGTACACATCACGAACACAGATATATACACATACGTATAAGTGCAGACTTAGCTATATGACTAAGAAAACCATTTGTAAACCATGTGATGTCTCGTTCGGAGACATCGCCTGGCATACGTTGTTGAGATTTTTATATGAGAGCGTCGTGCTGATCAAAACAATGAAAGACAAAAAATTGTGCAGAAGGCATAAGCATGCGCGTACTCAGACACACGCTCACATACACATATACATATCTATACACAAACGCCACCTGCTTGCACACACAGACACACGTACTCACACACGTACAGACACAAATGTGTATGTACGTACATATATATATTTACACACACATATATATACATATAAATGAATATATTTATATATAAACGACGAACGTATATTCTTCTCCTTCCTCTTCTTCTTCTTCTTCTTCTTCTTCTTCTTCTTCTTCTTCTTCTTCTTCTTCTTCTTCTTCTTCTTCTTCTTCTTCTTCTTCTTCTTCTTCTTCTTATTATTATTATTATTATTATTATTATTATTATTATTATTATTATTATTATTATTATTATAGATGTCGCACAGTATACAATATCGTGAGGTTGTTGATTGAAGATACTGTGTCTACCGCAGCTTTGTACTGTTACAAAGACCTCAGACAGACAGTACTTTACGCAATATGCGTGCAGTTCTAAGTAACGCCGACTTTTGCAATACACCT
This sequence comes from Octopus bimaculoides, assembly GCF_001194135.2. NCBI lineage: Eukaryota > Metazoa > Mollusca > Cephalopoda > Octopoda > Octopodidae > Octopus > Octopus bimaculoides. The sequence goes on along the minus strand of NC_069002.1, from coordinate 2,735,187 downwards.
AGATTGTAGGGCATTTCTAAGGTCTTCAGATATTTTTTTCAGATTCGGTAGTATTGAACCCAATGCTCGGTACTGCGCAAGCGTGGTTGGTTTGTATACGTTTCCCCTAAAATACGGCTGGACAATAGAAATCCATAAAATTATAGCCAGAAACAAAATTATCAAATATCCGTGCCGATTTGTTCGACTGAAACATCAAATGGAACCCCAAGGTACCTACAGTCCAAAGATCGAAACAAAGAGATAAAGATATTATTTCAAAATTGGATGTGGGTAGTCCCTCTCTCGTAGTCGGAGAATGACGGTTCTGCAGTTCCTTGATGAGCAACCTGTACAGAATGATTGGTTTATTGTAATTGAACGCGTGTTCTTTACATGAGCTAATCCCTTCCATCAAATCAACATTTCCTGAACGGGTACCCGGTACAACACGCCAGGTATCCAAATGATCAAAAACACAATGCAGAAACTGGTTCAGGAATTGAAAAAACGATATCACGATCGTGCGGGCAAAACCGTAATCACTACGCTATGCATCTTCACATTTTTAGAAATTATGTACAATGCAGATGAAGGTGAAAACCTTAATCGACCTTGCTTATTGAATTCCGTCTTTTTTTTTTTTTTCAATTTTGTGGCTCCATGCTCATATCCGATCATTTGCTGTAAACAGAATAAAGAAACCAAACCTATTTGTTGTCGTCTTTTTCATATTCAAGAAAAGAATATATGTATTGTATCCACGTGAAGGCTAACAAGTTTACGAAAGAAACCTATTATTTTCAATTTCGACAGCATTCATGTGCTAGATTATAATACGCACACTCATGCGTATACATCTTTATATGTATTTATGTATGTACGTATATGTATATGTATGTGTGTATGTATATATATTTTGGTGAGTGAGTGTATGTATATATGTATCTATATATGTGTGTGTATATTTGCATGTATCTATATCACTCTATATGCATACACACACACATATATATATATATATCTATACGTATGTATGTTTTTATAAACATTTCTGCATTATGCAACATACTGTTGATTGAATGTATATAAGATACATTCCATTCTTGGAAGTTGCATTTCAATAGACTTTCAATGCATGACATAAAATACAGGAACAGTACCTGCCTCGCGTCTGCGCAATTTGTAAAAACAAGAGCTAGCTCCCTGACAGGTATGTCTGTTTGACGACTTGCTACTTCTAATGTTTCTCTTTCATTTCTTTCACTGAAGTACCCAGTAGACAATCCACCCCTTTTCCAAGTAAATTGCTCTGCAAACAATTCAATTGTGATTTTCTAAAACATTTTCTATACTAAGTGTCACCGAACCACTTCAGGAACGAGCATAAATGCACCTTGCATTTAGATATTGCGTGACTTCGTTGTTTCATTCTAAACAATTGCGAGGTCGTGACCGATTAATTTCAACAATTACGGCATTTACACAGTTGAAGCACATGCACAGACACGCAGACACACACACTTACACACCCATACATAAAGGTATATCTATAATGTATGTATATATATATATGGATCTATACATGTGGATATATATATATATATATATATATGTATATAAATATGTGCATATATATGC
>NC_069002.1:2732609-2733425 GCF_001194135.2 Octopus bimaculoides | reverse complement strand
ATATATATATACACATATATATACGTATATCACAGAATGAAGAGAAGCGTCAAGCTATGAATGATTGAATTTCTGAAGAGCAATCGAACTTCTTTAGCGATATGTCACTTAAACAATTTGAACATGCAATATTTGTTGTAAGGAAGGATCTATCAGCAATCCACTCTCTTATTGCTAATTTCCTTAGTGATGCTTAGTTTCCGTTTGTACAGTTGATACCCGTCAGCTTTTGCTTTCGTATACTTATTTTGTTTTCGTTATTGAAGCTCTAAGAATATTTATTGTGTTCACATCATTGTGCATTAAAATTTAGCTAATCGTAAGGACCCTCAAACATGCACTTCAAAAGCGTTTTGTTAAAGCATTGGCTCAATATATGGATTAGATATTTCTGCGCGCAGTCCTGATCAATCATATAAATAATCCCCAATACGTCCCTGGAGTGACCATCTCGCGGACTTTCCTATATTTGACACTGCAAATACCCGTGCTTCTTTTGAATATTTTAGACGTCAGAGTGAGATTTGGAGATATCAGTGGTGTTTCTAGCATATGAGATGACGACATAAAGCCACATTTTCCGGCTGATATATTTCATATACATGTCATTATTACGATATCTTTTTCCATTATTAAAACATAAATCCAAACCACATAGACATATAAACTCATACGACATATAACCACATTGACATTTAAATACATACTTCAGCATGCTCATAGAACTTCATAGCCATACAGTAAATAGGCTATATACGCATATTCATAAACACACTCGAAACACACGCTTAAGCCGCATATATATATATATATATA
>NC_069002.1:2729647-2732181 GCF_001194135.2 Octopus bimaculoides | reverse complement strand
TATATATATATATATATATATATATATGTATATATATATATCTGTGTGTATGTGTGTGCGTGTGTGAGTGTGTGTGTATTTGATGTTTGTATAAATCAATATCTGAACATCCTTATCAGGTATTGGCATTACTGTTTTTTTTGTATAGATATACGTTCTGCGTGTGTATATTCATGGGTATGCGTCTCTGTCTGTCTGTCTGTCTCTCGCCCTCTCTCGCTTCAAATATGCATACGTGTGTGTGTGTGTGTGTGGTTGTTTGTGAAACAATAATTCAGAAAGATGTGGAAAATCATAAGTTAAATAAAACAGGTATTCCTTTTGTATACAATAAATTTTATTCTAGGATCTCGTTTACACCTTTCTCACTTCATCATTCCTGCATTGTCTGACTGCATGTCTGTCTGTGTCTATTTATCTGTCTATTTTCTATCTATCTATTTATCTATCTATCTACTTCTCTCTCCACATGTATGTGTGTGTGTATGTTTGCATGTGTATGTATATATATATATATATATATATATATACATAATATATATGTACGTATACGTCTATATATATATGTATATATATATATATATATATAATAATAATATATATGTACATATATATATACATATGTGTGTATGTATATGCGCTGTAATCCCTACGCATATATATATGTGTGCAAGTGAGAGAACAAACGAAAGAATTAGTAGTTGTTACATTTATTATTTAATAACAGATTCATTTATTTCTATGCAACCTGAATTTCGAAGATTCGTAGAACGAACCTAACTCCTCAAGCTTTTGAAGAAGAGTAAATATATATGAGACAAATTCAAGATATCCTCTAGATGTTAGGCCCCTTTAACGTAGGCCATGTGGTGTTTGTGCTCTGAAAATAACATCAGTTACTTTAATTTTAAGGATACGTATTCGGAGAGGAAGTCAGCAGGTAGCTGTCGTCGCTATACCTGGAAGATGCGATTTGGCACATTTAGCGACATCAGTTATTGCCTTTGATTCCACACATGATAGGATGAAGGTTTAGTCAAGTATATGGAGCAAACTAACACGCATTAGCGACAACAGCTTTTCCGTGGGAATTACCAAATTAGGTGTTGCTGGATTAAAATATATTCCGGTGGTGCTCGGTTAAAAAATTTAGACTTCATGGTGAACATGGATGCAGCTGTAGTTTATAAACATGACAAGCGTTAAATGCCCTGTTCTTGTTTATGGAGTAGCCAGGCCTATGCCGGTCTATCTTGATTGTCAGCTGTCAGTGGCTGGAAGTTCATTAAAAGAACAAACTTGTGACAACAACAAGGTACCACCAGATCCAGTGAATTAAGTTTTCGGATTTTCAATGCCTTTTGGTAACTTGTTTCTCCCTGTTATATCCTTGCTCAATCATTGCTGAATTGTTTATTCTTTATTTTCATATATAACATATAAGGATTGTTTATACTTTATTCTACGGCTTTCACAATGTGTGAAAACATTAGAATTAGTGCCATTTTACGCTACGTGTGGGAAAAAGCACTGAATGCAAGGCAGCAGCAAAAGTAATTTATGATGTGGAAGGTCCAGCAACTGTCAACGAATGTGTGACAGAAAACTGTTTCAGACGTTTCAAGGGAGGTAATACCAGCCTCGAAGAAAAACCAAGGCCAGGGTGATTTTTGTTTTGGAAGATGAGACACGGGACTCGCACAATGCTGACACAATATGGTCTTTTACTAAACACCATCAATTCACGACAAATTGGATGTGGTTGAAAACGAATGCATAGGATCTTTGCTTCTAGACCAGTCTAATGGCATAAGCATGGAATTAGGCTTCCGCACAGCGAATTGGGTAATGGTCGGATATATTTTGATGAATAAACTCAAAACCTGAAATCTGAAGACTGTCTTGACTCAATTTGATTATTCATTCCTCATGTCGATAAATTCTGCAGATTGATGGAGAATATGCGGTAACTTGTGGTTTTAGTGTTGGAAACTGCGAGGTCCAGGTGAGTAAGGATGGTGGTCCCTGACATTGATACTCCGTTCGATGTGGGGAACTGGTTCCGATGACTTGGAATTCTCCACACGAAACGGGACAAGGAGATGAAGTATTCTCTGTACCAGCACTACAATAAAGAAAAATATACCGTTATTGATGTTTTGAATTGTATAACAATCTGTGTAAAAACGAGCATAACTGGGATACAATCATGAATTTACAATACAGAACGCTGATGAACTCTAACCTAAGATACTGTCATCAGAATAAATGAAGCTCTTTACTAATCGAAACAATATTTTTATCCTGGTGTACTGACAGAAATCTTATAAAGTATTTTGCCAGGACTGATAATCCTCAAATAACACTGTTATTTATGAGTGTGTGTGTCTGTGTGTGTTTATGTGTTTGTCTCTGTGCGTGTGTTTGTGTATTTATGTGTGTTTGTCTAGGTGGGCGTACTTCAGTGTCTGTGTGAGTATGCATGTATGTATGTATATATATATATATATATATATATATATATATATATATAT
>NC_069002.1:2720076-2729264 GCF_001194135.2 Octopus bimaculoides | reverse complement strand
TATGTTCAACAATAAATATTTCTTTAAGTTCGATGGAGTCGAAAATACGAAAATACGTTTGGTTGACCAAACTTAATGGTATTGAACGTTTTCCAAAACTCACAATGCATTTCCTCTAAAGAAAAACATATATAACGATACGTAAGTCATATCTATCTATCTATCTATCTATCTATCTATCTATCTATCTATCTATCTATCTATCTATCTATCTATCTATCTATCTTTCTATCTATCTATCTATCTATCTATCTATCTATCTATCTATCTATCTATCTATCTATCTATCTATCTATCTATCTTTCTATCTATCTATCTATCTGTTTGTATATATAATTATTTATGCTTATATGTTTGTATGTAAATGACTTTCATAATGTAATATTGTACTAACGTGGTTATAATTTGCTTTGACATATAAAGTGTATCTTACACCGGCTTATAATGATTTATTCATTGTTATTTTGTATTTCTAGTGTTACATCGTCGGTAATATTACATCTTCTCTTTTACATCGTTTTCTACGTGGTTTTGTTTATAAAAATTATTAATATCATGTTTGGTAAATAACCAACATTAAATGAGACGTATGATCGTGTTTTACTATTTGTTAGGTCGTGCACGACACTTTACTTTCTAGCATTCGTTCTATTTATTTGTGTGTATGTGTAATTATATGTACGTTTGTATATACATGTATACACATATACCTATGTCGATTTTGTACGTACTAGCGTGTGCTGTATGAATCTGAAGCCACACTGATATTTTAGTATTTAAGGCATTCTTTTCGCAGTCACAAATTTCCGAGTTCGATCTTACTGCATTGCATATTTGTGAACGGCCTTTCCGTTCGATTAATCTCAAGGTAAACCTTCTAAAGTGTAATTTCATAGAATGGAAATTCTCTAGAAATACTTTGGATGGATTCCACTCGTGATATTTCTTTTGAAACCACAATCTGTAAAATTACTTGTCTTTAGCGGCACTTCGATATTTGTTGCAAGCATTCAGCACAAGTCATCGGTTTGAAGTTAACTTGTTCATTTCCACAACTCTACGAGGCTCGGTAAAGCGCAGTGGTTACTGCGTTCCTTTCTGAATAAAAGTTGAAATAAAAGAAAATATAAAAGACCATTAAACTTCTGTTTTGTGTCATGATGCCTTGCTTTGGTTTTTATCATGTATTTTGTTTATATTTTTATTTTTTTCCAGTTCATTTGACAATTCTCTCGATTTTCTTTTTCTCGTTCTAGTTCGCGTGATTTCTTTTTAAAGAAATTTATGTTGAATGTTTTCCCGTTATCGCTTCTGTGTGATTCCACAGATTTTGTGAGTCGTTCCACCAGAGCTATAGAGTGGAATAACCAGAACTGGGAAACCTTGATGAATCAGAAAGCGTAGATGAGATGAATTTCTTCCTTTTCTTATTTTATTTGAAAACATAATTTACTTGAAAATTTTACTATAATAACTGTTCATGTTATCTATGATACTTCTACTCTATCAATGTCGCAAGACACCCGCTGCTGACTGCAATGAGTATAACACCAAGTAACAGCTATATGCAGCTCTGTAGAATAGATACAAATACATATACTAGTCTTTTATTTATGACAAGGTATGCGCTTCCAAAATGTCAGCTGGTGTAATTATTGCTGGATTTTGTTTATGTCTTTAAACATGTCTTTGAATCCAGAAAGCTACGATCAAAGATGGCCCAATAGATATTATCCCTTCTTTTTCTCAGATATTGTATATCTTCCACTACTTTATACAATGTCTCCTTCCTTTTATCTATAACTCCCAGTGTTCTGCTGCTTGGAAGTGTTTCAATACCATAAAGACATTTTTATACTTTAGCGGTTTCTGTCCATTGTGTATATATATACATCGTTTGTAAGTTCTGTTTGTGTTTTCTCTCGCAGAAGTCTCTGTTTCCAGTGTGAATTAATATATAACCTAAACATTTCTCTTTTGTATTCTATCGAATCATATTCCATCTGATTTAATTGTATTCCGAATTCGCAGGATTCTAGAAACAGTTGTTGTTGTATTTAACAATGTTTGACCTCCAGAATAAACTTTATAGATTATCCAGAAATATATTTTCATGTTTTTCCCGCATGTAACATCTTCGATATCGTTCAATATAATGTAAGTACCCATAGAGCATAGGTAAATATACATAACCTACACTTGTTATTATTTCGTAATTTATGCAGGAAATATAAGGCAGCGAATTGACAGAATCGTCAGCGCGCCGGACATACGGCTTAGCGGTATTTCGGCTAGCTTTACGTTTTGAGTTCAAATTCCCCCAAGGGGGTGACATTGCGTTTCATTCTTTCGGGTTCGATGAAATAATTGCTAACTTAAAAACGATTTTTGTATCTAAATAAATTGTAGTCGTAACTAAAGAAAGTTAGAAAAACATATTAGCGAGTTTCATTTTCATTAGTATCGCGAGTGTGGGAATGACACAACTGACATGGTTTCGTATTATTCTGAAGTCAGGCAGAGGAAATATATTTGTTAAGAGATAAAAGCATCCCCGAACACCACCCACTCAAGATGAGATGCGTACTCTCGAAGGTGAGATGCTGTAAGAATATCATTAGATCTCTCAGAAATAACACCCCTATCCCTCATAAACTAAACTGTAGTGTTTTGCATAAAAATTGACACATTAATTAATGTATTCCCAGATGAACACTGTTTAATGAAGCATGCACAAAAGAAATCATGACTAGAGCACGTTCTGTCATAGATCAGGTCTATTCATCATTAACTGTAAATGACAAAACTGTAGGTTCGTATGTGCTAACGTTTCTATATTGCTTCGAGCATGAAAATACGGTTAATTAAACATCAACAAAACTGCATGTATGTCAGTATTAAACCCTTTAATGATTAAATTAAAAAAACAGATGAAAATAATTAATTAATGTACAATATAAAATGAATAATGGTTATATTTTAAAGAAAGTAATGTAACGAAATTGCGTCCTTTTCAACAGCATTTTAGCATTATTTACGTGTTCTTTTTATGCAATTTTTACGGTTAAGATATATATTTATTCTTACTTCACAGTTTATTAATTCTTCACTGGTTAATGTTCGATAATATTACTGTACTATTATGTAAAGAAAGCTGTACCATTCGCCGTTTTGTTTATTTCTTTTATGTAATAATATTACGTAAATTTCTTTCATTAGTTTGGAAGGCAGGGATAAGCGATCTCTGATGGCATTGAAGGGAGACGAAAATAATAACAACAACAATAATAATAATGATAATAATATATCAATACCATGAAATAAAATTCAATAAATTAAAAACAATGAAGGTCTGAATAACTATAAACATTCATACAGAGAACCTGAATACTTGCATGTCACTTGACTATTATTTTTAGAGCATCGCGTCTTATTCCACCCACCGTAATTCCATTGCGTATCTGTATCATGGAATTTGTCCCTCTTTTCAAGAAAACAGGAAAGACAGATTTCAGGGAGATTTGCTGCAATTCCTTACATGTAAGACAACCTCTCACAGGATACGGGATTTGCTCGTCAAATGATTTATCGACCCTGATTGAGCTCAGAATTTAAAGGAACGGAAAAAAAAAATCTACCGGAACTGCATTTACACCAGCGATTTTACTCTTCTGTCAATTTCAACCTGCACAAATCTGCCAAAATTCTTTGGATTCACATAGATTTCGGAGCAGTTTTTTTTTTCTGGCGTATTGCTTAAGGCTCTAAAGGGATTTGCTGGTTGTGCTTTTATCAAGTTTACAGATAAGGATTTCAATAGTTCATTCTCGTAGGATTGCAACTCTGAACAAATAATTAAGACAGACGTTGCACTAGAAATATATATATAAAAAAAAATACTTATTGATGTTTGTCAGAACTAACAGAAAAGTTGTTGCTATTCACCGGATATGTGTATGTTACATATGTACTTAATTCATACGTACAGAGAAAAAGTGAGGCGAGTACAAAGACTAATGCTAACACATGGACGTATACGCACAACTTAGAAATAAAAAAGGCTTAAGTATGGTGTTAGATATATTCATAAACACACACACACAAACATACACACATATACATCTGTCAATCGATTTGCCTGTCTGTCAACGAATTATCTATATATCTGTCAATCTATCTCTCTGTCTATCTATCTATCTATCTATCTATCTATCTATCTATCTATCTATCTATCTATCTATCTATCTATCTATCTATCTGTCTGTCTGTCTATCTATCTATCTATCTATCTATCTATCTATCTATCTATCTATCTATCAATCTATCTATCTATCCATCTATCTGTCTGTCTATCTATCTATCTATCTATCTATCTATCTATCTATCTATCTATCTATCTATCTATCTATCTATCTATCTATCTATCTATCTATCTATCTATCTATATATATATTTGGAGAGGGAGGTATGAAAATAGAGGTGGCTATATACATACATATACACGCATGTAAATATACGTTTACACACACACACACACACACACACACACACACACACACACACACATACACACGTATATGTATGTATCTAAAATATATATCATAATTGTTATGTATATATATTTATGCCTACGCTTATATATACACATCTACGCGCGTATTTTCTATAGATATGAAAACATGCGCACTCACACAGCCCCACATAACCCGCGTATATGCATACAAACACCCAGACTTATATATGCATGAATGTGTGTGGAGGAGATTAAATATTCATATATGACTGCAAAGACTCACAAAAAAAAGTACATGCATATAACGTAATACAGCGGAATTGTCATCTCTGTATGAATTCTCCTTTAGTTATACAAATACGATCTTGTGTCCTTCTGTGAGGAAATGTAATCAAAGATATATGTTTATATGAATATATGCATATGCATATACGTATATATACATAGATAAATGTGCAAACGTTCACACATGTGTATGTGCATGCATACACACACTTATATATTTATATATACGCAAACACACGGTATATATATCTATATATGTATACATATGTACATGTGTGTGCCTCTGTATGCGTGTTTGTGTGTGTATGTATATAGATATACATTCGTGTATTGAGTGAGTGAGTGAGAGGGAAGGAGAGATTGACATAATTATTGACATACAGATGTACGAATGCGTACCTATATATATATATATATATATATATATATATATATTATATTGATATATATAATCATATGGATATATATGCAAGCACACATACACGCCCATGCACACATGTACATCATAACGGTTTCTTTCGAAAACAGTATTCTGCACATGACGCTCGTCATATCTTTAGGTCTTTTGCAGAGATTAGTTACACAGATTTCACCCCATTTCATTTTCCCTCGCTTCTCTACTCTTCCCATTATCGAAACTTGCCTGCTCTAACACTTCTCTCACGGCATTTACTCACAACTGCTCTCTATAAACATACACGTCTCTCTAAAGTACTACCGTAGCCGAAAGACTACAAGCTATGCTTCCGTAATTCGCTGATTTAATTATGGAATACCAAATCACGTTTGTTTATATCTTAAGCGCCATTTTGGATAGATGTATATATATATATATACATGCATCATGCATGTATATATATGTGTGTGTATATATAGAGAGGGAGAGAGGGAGAAGGAGACATATAGATAGATTTTCTTTTATTCCCTGTCGATAATTATCTTTTTCTCACTTCCTCCTTTTCACTCTCTCTGTCCCTCTCTCTGTATATATGTATAAATATATATATATATGTATATATGTATATATATATATTAATATGTATTCCTCTTTATTTATCTTGTCTCCACATTTTGCTTTTGCCATCTTACAATACATGCACACTCACAGACACACACACACACACAGAGGTAGATAGATAAGTTATATAAGTATGTAGGTGCATAAAATATATTTCACAATATGCGAAAGTTTACCTTGATCCGTTAGTAAATCTAGAACGATGTTAGTTTCATGTTTCTGCTCGCGTAAACATTGTTGTTCAGCTGGGAGTGAAAGTTAAAGGAAACTGAACTGAAGCGTGATGAAGTAAGGAAACAGAACAAGAGTTCAACATAATCACGTTTTTCATTTTCAAGTATTATCTTTATAGCTTACAGTTTAAATCGAGAGCACCAGTGGCACTTCTTTCTCTACCGCTGATTTCTATTAATTCCTTGAGAGATTCAAAAATATCCTTGAGAGATTCAAAGCTATGTCATACCTTTATACTATTGGTTTCAAAAATTTGATACAAAGCCGGCAATTTTGTGGGAAATAGGCAGTCGATTATTTCGATCCCAGTGTTCAGCCGGTACTTATTTTATCGACCTCGAGAGGATGAAAGGCAAAGTTGACCTCGGCGGAATTTGAACCCAGAATGTAAAAACGGATGAAACAGAGTAAAGCATTTTAATCAGCGTGTTAATGATTCTCCCAACTCGCTCTTTATATTTTATTCGACAGCTTAATGATTAATTAATTAATGCATCAGTAGTAGTAGTAGTAGTGACTATAGTAGTGGCGATAGTAGTTCTATTTGTAATAGTAGAATTAATAGTGGTGGGGCTAGTTACAGAAGTATCAACAAAATGCAAATGAGATTATGAATGGCTGTGTTCTTACCATTGTCTTGTTTTATTTCCACCTCCACATTAATTCTAGACAAACACACCTCTGTGTCAAAGATGGTCCCACGGCAACCATCCTACCATTAGATTTGTCTTCGAATGCATCATATGATTTAAACTGAACAACAAAGCGATACATTAGATTCTAATTTATCGTTCCATCTTGATAATACGTTAGCATGGAAATCATGGAAAATTTGACTGTTATTTCTTGATGCATCCCTCAAGAACTGAACTGTAAATGAGTACCAGGAGCTCTTTGTGCAGCGCTCTCTTTCTCCAGTTGGCACATGGCTATTCTGCAGAGATCGTCAGTATCTGCTGTTGACCATACAAGCACATAAAATAATTAGCGAAAACACAGTACATGTTTATCTAGCCATACTCGTCCGTGAGTGAGGGCTGGCTGTATTGTTGTATACTGTTGTACATTTACAGACAAAATACGGGCTGGAATTTCATACGGAGTAAAGAATATTTGTGGGCTCAAATAAAACCAGAAACGAAATGATACGAGCATAAATCGGAAAGGGATTAAGAATATCGCCACGTGACAATGAATTTTACGAGGTATTGCAATTCAAAAAGCTGAACAAAATTATAAAAATATTGCAAAGTGAACATCCGGAAAGGAAGTGTCTTCTAATAGAAATGTTGCTTCAAAACAGAATTTATCTAAATATAAAAAATCTGGAAATAGAGACAACCGGGATGTGGATATTGAAATCAGAGACAACACTAATGACAAAACGTGCCTTTGGTATGATTAACGAAAGATACGCACAAATAAACAAGCAGCATGGAAGGATTTACACATATAAAGAATATGGACAACACATCACAACAATGCAATCATCTCTTTAGTTTAAAACAGAAAATAAGAGAAAAACACAGAACACGAAGAATTCCTCATAAGTAAATCACACAGAGCAGTGCTTGGTTGTTTTCGGAAATAATGCAATAAAAATAAGATTACTTTAAAGCAAAAATGATATCATAATAATAACAACAGCAACTTTGACGATGATGGTAATGATAATGATGATGATGATGAGCATGATATAAATATATTCTGTAATTCAATCCACCATCTGTTTTTATGTAATTCTATATTATGTGACAAACACATTGTTACTAACTAGAAATATAGCAGAAACATAATATATACATGCCATACACACACACACACGCAGACACACACACATGTGTGTGTCTTGTGGAATATAATGGTATATATTGTCAGGAGGGCATTTGGAATCGCCAACTTTCATTTATGTTTGTATCTGTAGAGGATTAGATACACACAAACATACAAACATACACACATAGAAAGAAAAAAGAAAAAACCACCAGTTTATAAATATATCGAGTGATTGCTGTTTGTAAAGAATAGAAATGCAAATGTGTTGTAAAATGAAAAACAAGCAATTTTTTTTTTTTACAAGTATTAAACTTCACGTATTGTAAAATTTATCATTTCTTTTTCGAGTGAAATACTTTTGTCGTGCAGTTTTTTGGCGAGAAAGCATTTCTTATGAGAGTAGAGAGAGAAATATAGAGATTTCAAGAGAGATTTCAAGAGATTTCAAGAGAGAGAGAGAGTGAGATAGAGAGAGAGAGAGAGAGAGAGAGAGAGAGAGAGAGAGAGAGAGAGAGAGAGAGAGAGAGAGAAGAGGAGACTCACGAAAAGGAAGTCGAGGAGAGAGAGAAAATGAAAGAGAGAGAGAGAGAGAGAGAGAGAGAGAGAATTTGTGAGATAGAGAGAGAGAGCAAAAAGGTTTTAGAACATATATTTTCCATTTTGATTCGTTCATGATCTGCTGCTGATTTTCGTTCCTGATAATAAATCTATTGAAGAGGGCGGCGCCAGTGGAAGCGGGGAGGGCGGGTGCAGTAGAATTGCTGGTAGAGATGTAGCCGATCTTGTTAATATCAATGGCGGCCTTCGTGGTGGATGCGTTACCATTAAATACGGTTTTGATGGCTTCATGTTCACAGAATTCAATTTGCATATAATGTATCTTAGACAAAAATCTCTCGTTTCTTTTTCTTTTTGAAAATAATGATAATAATAATAATAATAATAATGAAAATAATAATAATAATAATAATTATTATTATTATTAGTAGTAGTATTATTATCATTATTGTTGTTGTTGTTATTAGTATTTTCATTTTATTCACTGCAGATTAATATCAGCACGTTTAGTCAGCAAGAAGCAAGGCAAGATACCACATAGATGCGATCGTTCTATACAAATTTATACATATCTAATATCATGGTAACATATATTATCAACACGAGTGTTTGGTCGTGTTTGGATGTGTGGATATATATATATATATATGTATAAAACAGGAATATATGCATATATATATATATGTATATATATATATATATATATACACATACTTCTATATACATGCATATATATGTATATATACATACATACATACATCCGTCAATACACACACACGCACACACATATATATATATTATATA
>NC_069002.1:2717216-2719610 GCF_001194135.2 Octopus bimaculoides | reverse complement strand
ATATATATATGCATCTATGTATATATAGTGAGAATTTACAAAAAACAAATGAAGACGAGTGTGTAAACAACACACAGATGTGTTAGTTTAACGCTCCGGAAGTGAGAATGTCTTGTACGTTTCGAGCCTACGCTCGTCGACGTCGATCTCTCATTTCATCTCTTATTTTTTTTCACTCAGCACTAATCGTCCATTACTAAAAATATAAGACTGTTTAAACTGCTATATTCCAGTTCGCATCAAACTTTAAGAGTGGCAACACCTTGAATAAAGCTGCATGGTCACGTTTTAAACTTGAATGAAATCTAAATGCAGATGTACAAACAGGATGTAAATAAAAAGCATATTGCAGGATATCAATGCTGCATAAAAATTTGTCGCATTGCGGTTTAAATTAGATATACTGTATAAATGCCTCTAATAATAAAATCTGTGCAGATGTTTAATTTCCTTTATTCATTTGAACTCTCTTGTAGATACAATCATTAAACTGTTTATAATGCAAAGTAGCGAGCTCAGGATTTACCAATCGGGTGACGAACATTGGAATTCTTTAAACTTAAATAGTCCCAGTTATTCCACACCATTCCATGCATAATTCGATGGATTATACTAGAGTGCTTGAATGGTACTTGTTTGGTTCTAATATCTCTATCTATTCCTCCTTTATCTGTATATATATATATATATATATATATATCGAAATTAATATATGTGCAAGTGTAAGAAACGACTGACATCCTATCAAGTTCACAATCACATGGAAAAATGGTAAAAGTGAATATATCTTCACCTCTACTACCTATTGACTTTAGGCTTTGCTTATTCCATGCTTAAATTTCGACTTTTACTCAACCTCGTTGTAACCATTCTATTTATTTTAAAGTAATTAAATTATAGACATTTCGTCGTGTAAAATGTAGGAAATAAATAAACGGCGCCAATCTTATCTGCCCGTATATTTTATAATCATAACCGTGCTACACAGTACAATATAGCATAGTACATCATCTCTTTATGATTGAGTACGCAGATTACTTCGAAGAATTGACGAAGTCAGCTTCAAATTTGGCGCCGGTCTCTCTGATAATGAAATCTCGCTACCAGTCACTGATTCTATTTGGAATCACTAGATTTCGAGGCACTGGAAGATAATACGTCGTTCACATTTTCTACTATGCTTTTTCTTTTATTTATTCTAATCAATTATAATTTAACATCTATCTCCCGCCCTCCTTGCCGATTCTAGTTTGGTTAGAAATCTTCCTTTGACAGCTTAAATGAGGGACCTCTAAGTTCTGATTGGCTGATAGTACTGCCGCCTATATACATATTGAAATTCCCGCTCTGAGTGTTCATATTTTGCTAAACTTCTTAGTCTAACAGCATATCAAATGTCGACCTGCATTTGGTTGCCCGAAGAAAATTCAGATATACCAATTTCAGTTTGGTTTTTAAGCCTACGTTACCGCATTCTACTCACTTGGATGACGAAATACTAGAGGTAAAACTTGCAAAATATCTTGGTGCAACAGAGAATATTGACCTTGTACTCAATTTTACCTTTCATAACCAATTCAAGAAGCTAGCATGAACTTGAGAATGAGAGAAATGTGTCCTCATTTTCTTTCTGCGTTAAATTTTGACTCCTGTGAATCGCTACATACAAGTGACCGCCAAATAATGTTTCTAAACCGTATCGGGTCAACAGATTAGAAATGGGTTGGTTATAGGAATTTTAATTGCTGCACAGAGTAACTATGCCAAAATTGACAAGCTGTAATATATCCGCTTGCAAGAACGATATTGAGTTTTTGGTGGCTATATAAGACATCGTTAAGTATGAGATTTTAGTTTTGATTCAAGCAATATCTTCTGAAGTGTCTTGCGAGATTGCATTGTGTGAAAAACGTCCATCACTTAGAAACCTCAGATAGGTTTCTCTTACATAAACATATTTCTCGACCTCACGCCACATAAGTCATTTAAGATATTGTGGAATCGTTCCGATAACGAAGATTCCTACGCGTTTCTAGACCTTGCTACCCAGTATTGCACTTATTTCAATATATATAGAAACCATATCGATACGAACAAACGGCAAAAATTGAAGTCACTCAAGGGATAAGGAATTACTTAAATCCAGCTTTTAAAGACTTTCATCCTGTTGAAGAGAATTGATAGTAAACAAATGAAATTATAAAGATTATTCAATCACATATCTAATTTGTACTTTTAACTAAACGCTAAAACTCACATATATTTTTGTATACAGGTTTATGTATACATATATGTGTGTGTGTGTGTATGTGCGCGTCTATACATATATATGCATATATGCATATATACATACATACATACATACATACATACATACATATATATATATGTATA
>NC_069002.1:2715721-2717065 GCF_001194135.2 Octopus bimaculoides | reverse complement strand
TCTATATCTATATCTATATCTATATCTATATATATGTTTATATTTATTATATGTGCGTGCGTGGTTGTTTCGCAGTGCCTCTGTATGGATTCATTATATAATTTGATTTTCCAGCGCCTTACACTATCTGTTTCTCTCTATTCGTATATTGATCGTTATCTCTATCAGTAAGCAAGTTTATATAAATTCACACACATACACAATACATACATGCGCGCATGTGTGATCATTGACTCGCACTCACACACACTCATGCGCTAAACACTCACTTAACCGAGTACTCAGATATTGCACTGCATATATATCTAAGTAAACTATTAGTAAACATGAATATGTAATTACGTACGTATGTATGTATGTATGTATGTATGTATGTATGTATGTATGTGTGTGTGTATATATATGTCATTATTGACTTTTATTTCAAGATTTCTTGCCAACAGAGGAAGAGCCAGTTTCTAACCTAAATTCAAGGCTCCTTCATTGGATTTTCAACATCAACAGGTTATTTCTGTATGTATGCATGCATGTATGTATGTATGTATGTATGTATATTTATACACACACATATAGGAATAAATGTATTGTACGCACGCATTAACGTATACATGTTTACTTGTGACTTTCCAGGTAAATGAATTTGATTTTATTTTATTAGAAAGTCATTACAGAAATTAAATTAATCAATATTTAATCACCGATAGACCAATCCGATCATCATTAATTTCGCATGGTATTAGTGCAAAACAGGAGAGAAGATACTAAATCTGTGCTGAGTGTCCAGACTATGGTACTTGTAGTTCTTTAACTTACACTGGTTTTGCTCTTGGAGAAAATTTCACACATTGTCTGCGTTCAGTTCTATATTTAAAAGATGAGGAATGATGTACATTATTTGCATTATTTACATTTGACGGATAGTTGTCCTCATCTTGTTTGTTGTTAGCACAATGTTTCGTCTGATATACCATCCAGCCTTCATCAGGTGTCTTGGGGAAATTTCGAACCTAGGTTCTCATTCCTAAAGTATTCTTCAAACACAAATATACATATGCACATGCAAGTTTGCAAAGTATATCATTACATTTCCTCTTACGGTATATATATATATGTATTTCTCTGACTGGACGAAAATTTATTATAAAAGATGTCTTACGTCATACACGATTACCAAATTAAGTGTTATTCGAAATATAGAATTGTGCTGATGCGATTTCACATGGTATGAAGAAATGACTTCATAATTTCTACTATATTTGTTATCGAAACACATGTAAAGGTGACATTGGTGAGTAAAATAATATGAATTTGTTTCAAACATTTCGATTTCCATATTATTTTTGA
>NC_069002.1:2712155-2715577 GCF_001194135.2 Octopus bimaculoides | reverse complement strand
ATATATATGTATATATATATATATATATATATATATATAATATAATATGATACAATATGATATAACACATACATACATGCACACACAAACACACACACACGCAAGCGCGGGCGCACACACATGCAAGCGCCCGCACACAACCGCACACGCGCATGTATATTGTCTAAAATTTCATTTACTTCTGCATTTTCAATTACAGACAAAGGAAAGCGGCAGGCGCATTTAAAGTCTACTACCGGAAATAATGCACAAGAAATGTCACTCTATCAAACGCATGTTTGCGCAAGTTACGCGTATTCATTCCCGTAGCATATATATAATATACGAAACCAATTTTGTATTCATAAACGCCAATATTCATATACTTGTAAGTGAAATAGTTTTATTTCTTAAGATTTCTTTGCAAAAATTACATGTGAACATGTGATGAAATTCCAGCTTCACTTTGCTTGAATATAGAGTTTCACAGGCACCGTTCACACGTAGCGTGGCATATAGGATTTACACGCGAGAATATGACATATTGGATGAAGTGCAGCTAGGTCGCAGTGGAATAAAGTCTAGCATTTAACATTAAATATACAATAGTAGTTATTGTAATTGCTGTTACTGATAATAATTTCGAATGGAACATAAACAAATACAAATATATGGCTTCCTTCACATATATATCAAGAGAAAGAGTCAGTTTCAAACCTAGTTCCACGGCTCCTTCATTGGAATCTCCATAGCATCAACAAGATATTTCTGTATGTATGTATGTATGTGTGTATACATGCAGTTTTGTATGTTTTCTTTTATGCATGTTTTCTCATGCATATGCTTACATCTCTAGATATGCTTATATATAGTTAAATATACACTTAAAGTTTTACAGATTTTTTACAATTCCAGTGTATAAAATGTAGGTTTTAAAAGCTTAAAATACCCTATGCATGTGCATGCGTGCGTGTGTATGCATGTGTGCGTGTGCGTGTGTATATTTAAGCCCTTGTGGATTTGGTAGACAGAATCTGAAAGAAGCTCGTCGTGTGTGCGTATATATATATATATATATATATATATATATATAGTTGTTTGTGTACGTGTATATATGTGTGTATGTAAGATAGATCTCGATCGGTTTTCAACGTACTTCCAGTTTCCAGCAGCAGTGTTCACTTCTGCTTATTGTTTGACTTAATTTTTCATACCATGATCTACACAAGTAAAAACATGTCGAGGTTTCGAAAGTCGGATGTCAGAAACCAACATCGTCTTAGATCTACATCGGTGTCAGCTTAACAGATTCCTTTTTGTCTAACATGTCTGATGCATTGAGAATCTGTTTTTGTAGGGCAATCTTTCCATGGCATTTGAAAAATGTAAGAAGCATGCGCATGCGCATGTATGTACCACACTTCCTACATAATTGCATTGCTCCCTATCTTTATTATGTTTGAAAAAAGCCATTAAATAGCTCAGATTCAAATACAGTATACATGATTTTCGACAGAAAGCTTAGATTTCCATATTGGGTTGAGACATTTTAAGATTATAATCTATAAACTAAGCTGAAGCTTACGTGATACGAGATTGAAATCTGATTTTGTAGATAAGCCGTATGTTGCGACCAAGATATGTGAAACATAACTTGTTTTTTCCCTTTCATAATTCCCTACAAAGCAAGATTGCATCTCCAAAGTTGTATCCCACCCTAAGTATATATATATATATATATATATATATATATATATATATACCTGCTTATTTACCTGTGTGTGAATGAACGTGTTTGTGCGTTCGTGGGGATTATTGCATATACGATGATGTACTGCAATACATAGGAGTATGCGCATATAAATATTTACTGTTTAATTTTTCTTCATAAATATTTATAAATATCGGACTGTGGAACTATGGGTAACTTTACGAAGAAACTTATAAATTACTCTTAGTTTTATGAAGCGAAATATATATTAATTCCGTCATATTTTCGTGTTCGTTTTGATATAACTTGTAACCGCAGGGTACGATACACTAACACATACATACATACATACATACATACATACACATACATACACACAAACATACATACATAAATCATGTAATGTTGTAGAGGTCAGTTGACCAGCGAATGTAAACCTACAATCAAAAGTCCAGGAAAAAGAAATATGGTGAACTAAAGTAAGCATCACAGTACCTGCACTCTGATGATAAGCTCTCGGTTGTATTTCTCATCATTGGTGCATTGAGTTCTGTACCTATAAATTTATAGAAAAAGTTAAAAATACTATGTCTTTGGTAGTAAGTGCAAAAGAAACTGACGCGGTATCTCCAAACCAATTCTATTAGCCGCACAGGGAAGTATTGTAAGACATTCTTGAGATTTTCAATCTGAGAATTTTTTTGACGAATTGATGTACAAACTTGGACATGTGCGTCGAGGGTTAAAGCAACGTACTGATTCAACCACATATTCATTCACAGAGGGAAATCTCTTACGTCGAAAAGTCACATCGTTTTGTCAGTGAGCGTCTTGGATTCTCTTTAGAAAAACTTAAATAAGACTAAAAAGAACACACACACACACACACACACACACACGCACACACACACACACACACACACAAACACACAAACACACTCATTTGCATATACAAAAATATAAATTTATGTTTATAAATATCACCGTATGAAGGTATATATGTATGAATGTATATCTAAATATCTGCAGATATATATATATATATATATATACGAATATTACACACGTCTATATAATTGTTTGTGTGTCCGAAAATGTGTGTGTGTGTATAGTTAAGGTTGTATATATATATGCATATATATATATATATATATATATATATATACATATATATTCATATACATCTATACATAAGCATACAAGTGTGTTTATATACATATATGCATACATATATATACGCACCTATATATGTATACATATGTATATATATATGCGTGCGCCCAGGCGTGCGTGTGTGTCCGTGTTTGTATTTCTGTGTGCGTGTGTGTGCGTATGTGTGTATGTGTACGTGTGTGTGTCTGTGCTGTTTGTGTAGGTGTATGAATGTATGTGTCAATGTTAGTCAATATCATATCAATGAGAAGTCGGTACGGAATAGAATGAACGAAGGCGTCTTGGCACGAAATTACATCGTATAAAAATTGGTTGTTTGAAGATAAAGAATTTGGTATTTTTAGAGGTCGGTAACTGGTTGGCATCTAATGAATTTACCGAAATCTCATAGTCACCAATAACAGAACCAACAGTATCATTTCTCTCCTTGAAAGCCACTCTGCGATTAATCTCCAATAAACTACAATATATGTTTGTACATATGTATGTATATGTGTATGTATTTATGCACTGATTTGCATGAATGTATATATTTATACATTCATGTATATATATTTAT
>NC_069002.1:2709323-2712081 GCF_001194135.2 Octopus bimaculoides | reverse complement strand
GAGAGAGAGAGAGAGAAAGATACAACCAATATATATACACACAGTAACGTATATCATTGTATAGTTTGTGCATATTTATATTATATTATATATATATATATATATATATATGCACACACACACTCACACACACACACACACACATATATATATGCAAATACCTAGATATAACACATACCATAGACATGCATATGTATATTTGTTATATTTTCATATTTATACATACGTATATGTACATGTACATACATACACACGTATATATATACATATATATATATATCTATATATGCATGTATTCATACACATACACATATACCTCCAGGTGTATGTGTTTGAGAGTGTAGTTGTACGCATGGATGTATGTGTATGTACGCTTATATAAGTATCAGTATTACGTTGTGTGAAGGTGCAGGGATTATCGTCTGCCATATTCTGTCACTGAAATAACTAATGTTCTGCGGATAAGAGATAGTCGACTATTATTGTTATTATTATTATTACGGTTATTATTATTTTTATTTGTTGTTTATCTGTTGTTGTTTTTATTATTCAGTTTCTTATTGAAATTGATCAAAGAGACTGGAAAAAGTTCTCGTAGTGTAGGAAATTGTAAATGCGATAAGCGAATTTAGTGACCATATAGACAAGTTATGTTAAGGTAGATTAAAGAGAATTCTTTGTTGATATGTTGTAAGGTGTTCAACACCAGTATCAATATAATTGGATTTCATCAATACGCAGACATTGTTATTAAGCGGTGCAGCGTAAAAAAAAAGAAAGAAAAAATATGAATATCTTCTTTTTCCCTCTGTCTGGAAAGATGGAAAAGATGGAAGCTAAAGAAAGATCAGAGAGAAGAAGAGAAAGATAAAGCGACCGATAGAGACTGTGTGTCAGGGAGAGTGGGGCAGAAAGGGTGAGAGAGTTGGGGTAAAGACAGAAAGGAGTAAAGATTTTTGAAATTACAAGTTTTCGTTGATGATATTTAGCTGCCGGTTAATACTGATTAAGCAAAAATATGAGGATATGCAATGCGGCCGAGAATATCTCGTATTTTGTTTACATTTTTCCCTTTTAGTATTTTTTTTTCTAGAACGGTATTGTCCAAAATCTTCATGAAATTCTAAAGACAATATGAGGTAAAATGAAAGAGAATTGACTGTTGTTTCTTTCAAAGGCCATGACAACCAGATAGCTCGCATAAATCAAACTATACCGAAAGAGAATTCTTTCTAACAAGGATACTCCGAACATGAAATATTTATAAAGATTAAGTTTCCTTATTTTATATAATATTTCTATTATTTTTCCTGTTGTTGGGTATGTTTGGCTTCGTGAGCAAACGATCAGATGAGCAGATATAAGTTCACATATGACACAGAGTGGAGCGTTTTGTTGTTTGATCTAAGTCATATTATTTAACGTGTTTATCTTCTTTTTAAAAATGACCGGGCGTAGTGTATTGCCATTCGGCACTTCTGCGTCCTCACTATATATAGAACATAGTGCACATATAAAATGGTTGTGTGCAGGATACACAGCTTGATCTAGAACGACCATTTGTATATTCATTTTTAATACGTCTTAGCAGGGGCAGACGCAAAATATGCTAATCATTACGTCGAGAAGAAAAGCTTTTTCTCTTTTATAACGACAATGTGTACAACATACTGGACTTAATGGCGCAGGGAACTCTGGGACATTGGTGTTTCGACAAACTGCCAAGTAGCTTTCCTTTGTTTGTAATTTCAGCGAAAATTAATGTTGGTTGGTCGGTGCGGATATCTGTCAATCGATAAAAAAAAATAAAAAAAATTCATTGTTCGTACCGTTTACAGCAAGATCTGAAACGAATTTTTGCATATTTATTCATAATAAGTCTAGGCAGGTAGATAATTTATATTCATACCTCCGATTTAATATTTGTTGCACGTAAGATTCATTTCACAACAAAGTAAGTGAAATCTAGCCAGCCTCCCACCACCGTGCCTCTAAAACATGGAATATATCCAAAATATCTCTCTAATTTACTGCAATATTATGACAATTATTTTCACCTGTAGAACAGATTCAAATAGTAGCTGAAATTCAATCAGAACTGGAAGTACGTTAACATTTTTCTTAATATGAATATATGTAACCTTAGTTCAATATTCGTGTGTATTTTCGCTTCCTTGTAGAGTATCTTTTCCTGAGACTGTTTGCATGGAACACTAATATTCCTTCCAACGGCATTAGTTTTCAGCGAAACGTACAGTATATAGGAAAATTATATATAGCGACAAATGAAGACTATGGGGTAAGATGTGCTATACATCTCTAGCGAATGCCCGAAATTAGCACAGTTCGAATGCAAAAGATGCCATGACAATGTGGCAAGAATGATCCATTGGGAGCTCTGAGGAAATCACAGCCTTACAGGTAAATAATAGTCATCCACGGCTATCTCTAGTGTGATGGTTTTTCTCGGGCAAGTGGTTTTCAGGGTCATTTTCTCATTAGACTCCTGACTACTTTTTGGGCTTTGCTCGAAATCTTCACTTAAAGCACGGAACCTATTGGGTGATAAAATTTATTCTGAATGTTCATGTGAGAAGTTATTATTTTTAGTCGTCTTTCTATTATTATTTGTGTTTTTATTATTATTATTATTATTATTATTATTATTATTATTATTATTATTATTATTATTGTTCAGTAGTTTTATTTTTATAACGTGCTTTCACTTCACTACCGAGCGCAGCTCTGTGCGCCTTGG